>NC_089589.1:140591126-140764409 GCF_019320115.1 Miscanthus floridulus | reverse complement strand
ACGTCGCCGATGCTGGAGCCATCACTCTCAACATCATCATCCATGAGGTCGATGAAGCAGGTGGGAGCATAGCTCGCCATCCCCATGAATTCGGATGTGAGAGGGGGCGGCGCCGACATCCTTTAGAGCCCCTGAGCATGCGCGTCCGTGGGGGATGCGAGGCCATAGGGGAACCAGTCGCATGGCGGTCGTGTCGGGGACAACGGGGTCCCTCTGGATAATCAGCGGAAGATAGAGAATAGTGAGTAAATAACAGCATGTACATTACTCACAGTGGGGTTTGAGCAGAGAGTTTGCTCGGAATGAAGCGCAGGCGCCTCATTGTTGAAGTCATCGTGTGTCCTGGAGCCGATGGAGGGCGCCCCTCCAATGGGCGCCAGAACGAGTGCCTCCTCGTAGAGGTGTAGTACGCCAAGCCGGTTGGTGGTGAAGTCCAGGCTTCCGAGGAGGAAGGCCTGGGATGGCTCGAAGAGGGGTGGAACCCACATCCCAACAGGTGGGAGTGCGGAAAACTCTAGTGAGCCAAAGCAAGTCGTATCGCTCGAGCCTTCCATGGCAAAAGTGGCAGAAAAGTGGGCCATCCGATGACCAAAATGTGTTGAACGTACAACATCTTCCCCACGGACGGCGCCAACTGTCGGTGCCGAAAGTGACCAACACATAAATATTTGTAATTTTGCCGTACGTTGTGATCGGAGGTGGCCTAGCACTCAATGACACATGGTTTATACTGGTTCAGGCAGCGTGCCCTACGTCCAGTTTGAGTCGGTCGGTGACTTTATTCCTGAGCCCAGGTGCTCGAAGTTTGCAGTGGGGTTACAAACGAGGAGTAAGATGGGGTATGAGAGGTTCGGTCGGACTCTAGTCAGAGGGGCCAAGAGTTACGGGAGCTCCGCTATGTGCTAAGTGAACTTGACTGATCTGAATGAATCTAAATCAACTTACTTGAACTGAGTTTTTTGGGAGAGAATGCATCCCCTTTTATAGATGAAGGGGATGGCCTTACAAGTGAGAGGGAGAGAGTACGTATGCTACTAATCCTTGTTGCCCACGCCGGTGGGTATAAGATGACTGTAGGCACCCACAACATTGTTGATGTTACTGTTGAATGTTAGATGCATGTGGGAGGTTGTGTTGTCTCCTTTGGGTACGGCAGACGTCGGTGCCTGCCACACTGTTGAAACCTGGAGGCATGCAAGGGGTTTTACCATGTTCCCCTAGAACGGTAAATGTCGGCGCCTACAACACTGTCGATGCCTAGAGGCATGTGGGGGTGCCTTACCGTATGGGAGTTAATGGCGCCCACAATACTGTAGGGGAAAATGTCGGCGTCTACAACACTGCTTGGGTTCTGTTGTGCCAGGGAGGTTGTAGAGTACTGTTTCTACAGGCGTATAGGGTATGGACCCTGGTATTGTGGTTTGACTTATGCACCCTGCCTTACTTTCTTCGTCTGTTTCCTGGTCCTTACCGAGCAGGCGTCCCCGGTCTATTGGTCCTAGTCGGCTCTGAATGCGCTAGTTGGAGAAGAGCAGTGTAAGCAGGGTTTGGCGTATCCCCGGTCGAAGACGTGGGTCAGAGCCGGAAGCAGTGTTTGGGCCAGGCCTTCCGGTCGGAGAGGCCGTTCGGAGGTGGGCTGGAGACCGAAGCGAGCGCTCCGATCGGAGAGGCGGGCTGGAGTCGGAAAGCGGGTGCTGTTTCTCCTCGGCTAGGCCTTCCGATCGGTGATTGAATCACCCATCTGTCCTGTTGTTTAGGTATTTGGGCCGGCCCATGAGTTGCGGGTTGCTCGCAATGTTGTCTATTGGACCAAGCCTTTGTTGGGAAGCCGGTACACGAGAGACCCCGGGTTTATGAACCCGACACCATCTTTTGAATTTATTGGTCGGCACCAATATGTGATTTGGTGTTTTGGGAGAGAGTTAATTCACCGTTTCACCTACAATACTTTATAATATAGGACAAATATTGAGTTCTTAAGTACTTTTATAATTAAAATTCCTCCTCATTTTATTCCTGGCTAGATAACAGAGATTCTATATATATAATATATGTTTTACAACACGTATTTGAACTAACACACCTGCAGGGATGCTATATATACTTCATCTTACTATTACTAATTAGAGGCACAACGGAGGCACCACGTTGATTCTCACCAAATGCGCTAGGAAAAAAGATAAATTATAGAAATTCTCACAATAATCAGAAACATCTGGCCTTTAATTTGATAGACTATAATCATCAGCACCGATATTAGCCGTTGGATCTATTGTAGTTTATTAAAAAATTACCCACCACTGCCATTATAAATAATACATAAAGTAACCCCTAATTTTGCATATAAATTACACACCTCTGCCATTACAAAAGATAATTAAAAATAGCCCCTTATATTTGTATATAAATTACCCATGTCTGCTATTATGAAAAATAATTCAAAATAACCCCTAAATTTGCATCTAAATTACCCACCATAGCCATTATGAAAAATAATTTAAAATAACCCTCTAACATTGCGTCTAAATTACCCAGCTTTGTCAATATGAAAGATAATTTAAAATAATCCTCTAACTTTGTATCTAAATTTACCCACATCTACCATTGTCAAAAAATTACCCGCATCTACCATTATGAAAGATAATTTAAAATACATCCTAATTAAAGATAATACAAAGTAATATTCTAAGTTTGTATTTAACCTATCCATATATGTCGTTGTGAAAGATAATAAAAGGTATTACCTTTATATTTGTGTGTACCTTGGCCATTATAAAAAAATAAGCAAAAAAATTCTAAAATCTACACATAAATAGAAATATATATTATTAGAAAAAATTAATTCAATATAATAAAGTATGATATATACATATCTAAATTAATTATAGAGTTATGTAATCATGAAATAAAATAACTATAATGTTATGTTCCACCATGTATGTCAAATATATGTGTATTCATTAGGATAAATATTTATTTTAATAACTTATGAAACATGGAAAATTGTTCAATTAACAAACCAGGTAGCAATAACACTCTATATTAATACTCCATGATAATAAATTTCATAAGTTATTATTTTACATAAGTTTATATATTTTTACTGAAACATTGTGTCAATATTATTAATTTAATTTTATGCACTCTATGATATATATAAATAAAACTACACACATATAATCCTGTGATATAACAAGTGTCAGGATGCAAGCCAAGTTTCAACTTATATGGAAAATAGTACTACTAGGATATAGACTCTTTTAAATAAAAATCAATTTTTAATAAAAGATAAAGAATACTAGAATATCTAATTAACATGTAAAAAAATTGTAGCTTAATTAAAAGTTAAAAGATAAACTATAGGTTTATCAAGAGTTTATATATCTCAGGACTAGATTTCAATTAAATACATATCACGCCAAAAAAAGATAAATACTAGAAATTCTAAGTAGAGGTCCCCACTAGGGCCTGCATGTTAATCCTCACAAGACTTGATTTGAAAACAAAAGATAGATCTTAGAAATTCTCATAAAAGTCTAAAATATCTTACCATCAATAATAATAATAGCTATTGGATCTATTCTATTTTCTAAATAACTATCCTTTTGTGCTATCTTGTAAAACAATATAAATGACTCTAATTTATGTTACCCCCATATGTCATTAAAAAACATGAGCTAAAGTAGACCTAAATTGGCAATTAAGTACCGATGTCTTCTTATTATGATCGATAAATTACGTAACTCAATGTTCATCTAATTATTAGAAAAATTAGATGCCCGCAAAATCAGCATCTAAATTATCAACATCTCCTATTATTACAAAAAATTGCTTAGATAACAAATAGATCGTGTATATGTTTCCACATTACAAACCTCTATCAATTTAGTATAGTATGATTTGATTAAAGTAAATATATGTATCGTGCCAACATGCATGAGCTACAAAATACATTTGTTATGTTTCATCACATAAATAATATTTTTTAATAACTCAAATCAAATGATACTAACAAATTATTTAAAACCACATTAGTAACCATAAAATTCAATTTAAGAGATTATTACTTTATATATATTTATATATTTTAACTAAATATTTGACATGTCTATATTGATAGTATAACCATAACTGTAAATATAATTCCTTGATAGTAAAATTCAATCATCTTGAGAAGTGTGGGAGACCACTGGTGGCTATATTTTTTGGCCCTTTAAAAACACTTTAGAGTAAAAATTGTTCATTACAAAGTTTAAGTATTAAAATTCTCTTGACGTTAGCATTGCTACCTCAGTCCGAGATCTCACTTCAAGCTCTATGACTTATATTAAGCAATATGGTGCATGCTTCAAATAATGTCTTATGCTATTGTAGTACTTAAGAACATACTCTACGATCTAAAATCCTTATTTTAAAAAGTGTAAAAAGGAGAGTTAATGAAATATACAATAAGCACAACAGTTTCAAATTAACACGACGAGAGAAAAATCCGTAGCAGTAGACAAGAATAAAATTTGAAAAATCAAAATTTAGATTCATGACTTTATAAGATATACGAACATGGTGTAACAAGAGCCACCATAATTAATGGTAAGGTTTCAAAGTAATTGCATATTTAAAATATATAGAGGTGCCATGCAAAGAAAAAAATATGAATATGAATAAAAATATATAGATTACTCCCTTGAAGAAATAATAATTAATAAGTTTATGATAACTATATATTGGCTACAGAGTATCTACTCTGTCTACTATGTTAGAAAATAAACAAAGAGAAAATATACAATTTAATATAAGTAATTCTTTAGTAGTCGGATGTACTTTCTCCATTTCAAATTATAAGACGTTTTGAGTTTTCTAATTACATATCTTTTGATTCACGTACATGTACAGTCTACATACATCGTAAAAACAATATATTTAGAAAAAACCAAAATTGTCTTATAATTTAGAATAAACGGATAATTAAACAGTACCTAATAATACCTATATCCGCTAAATTCTAAGCCGTGAGAGAGCACGGGTTGATGGACTAGTTTTTCTAAAGGGGAGAAGGTGCAGGTGAGGTGGCCAGTCGCACCTCGCTGTCGGACTTTGCACGTATAAAAAGAATAACGACGTACGCTGATAAACTTGTAACCCAAAACACAATCAAGTTGAGAACGATAGCGCCGGCGAGCGGATACTGCCGCTTGATGACATGCGGTGCTTTCAATCGCTTGTACTGACGTAGAAACCTCCAGACTATGCGGAACCCAGTGCGAGGCCCGATCCACTCGACGATGAACATGGTCAGGAAATAGATGGCCGTGTAGATCGCCAACAGCACGTAGAAGAAGGCCTCTCTTGCGCTCACCACGGCTGTCAGCGCCGCGAAGAAGGCCAGCAAAAGGCTCACGAGCGACACCCACATGCAGTGCAGCGCCAGCACAAAGCTCTTCCACGAGCCCGCGGAGCGCGACGCCTTGCCGTAGACGAGCAGGACCACGGCGACCACGGACGTCGCCACGGCCACGGTGTCCAGGCAGAGGAACCACTTGAAGAAGACCTTGCGAGAGAGGATGGCCTCGCCCGTGGTGCCGTTGTACCCGCCGGGCAGGTTGAACCCGGCGGCGAACGCGGAGGAGGCAATGAGCACGGCTACTACGGCGAGGCTGTCGGAGGTCTTGTCTATCCCCTGCCACCCCACTGCCGTAGCCGCGTCGTTGCCGCCGCTCCACCTCCACGGCTTCAGGTGGTCCTGCCTCTGCGGCCGGAGCTGCGCCCCGTAGGCGACCAGCGTCACCACCAGGCTTACCATGGTGAAGAAGTTGGTCGATCCCGCGGCGAGATCGAAAGCCGTGTGCCCGTCGTTGTTCAGGACGTTGGTCCTCACCTTGCCCTTCCGGAGCAGGTCCTTCACGACGCTGTGCGCGCCCGCGGCCACCGCGAGGTGGAGCGGCGTGTTCCCGTCCCTATCCTGCGTGTCTAGGTGGCCGCGCTGGAAGGCGGTAGTGGTGGCTAGAGCCACCACGTTGGAGCGCTTCTCCCTGGCCGCGGTGTGCACGAAGGTCCTGCCGTCGTTGTCACGGAGCTCGATAGCGTCGGGGCATCTCCGTACCATTTCCACCACTATGCCGGCGTGGCCCATTCGCGCCGCGACGTGAAGAGCTGACTGACCGCCCGAATCCTTCTTATACATCGTTCGCGTCGGGGGCGCGGTGCTCAGGATTGCGCGCACGATGGTGAGGTCGCCGTCGGACGACGCGAAGTGGAGCGGGGTGCTGCCACTGGAGTCGACTTGGTCCACCAGTTCCGGGCTCCATTTCAGTAGCAGCTCAACCATTTCTGTAGGTGGCCAGCGTTAGAATTTATATATAATTCTTTTTTGCAAGTCTGTCTCAAAAGATGTTTTTCTCGTCCAAAATCTATAGTTGGGGGGAAATCTCGCGGTGGACAAAACGCCGGTGCTAGTTGAAACCTGAATTGTTTTGATCGCCTGATTCCCAAACAATAAAAAATAATCGAGTCCGTTTGGGTGGGATTCTCGATTATTTTCATCTAGAATCCGGTTATAAGCAGTCCCAAACATGTCCATAAACACTAGTTATTGTTTATTACATCGACTAATAAAAATTACTTATATTAAATTCTAACACGATAGGCATAATAGGCTACTCTGTAGTCTCTATTCAGTTATTCCCTTTCCTTGGTATCTCTGTATTTTCAATATGCATGTAGTTTAGCTTATAAACTATAATGGTTGTTATGATGTTCTGAATCTAAAATTTGATTTTCAAATTTTAATCTTATAGATTGCTATAGATAATTTTTAATCTCAATTAAGTTGAAACTCTTATGCTTATTATATATTTTATTAACTCTCCTATGTAATTCTTTTGAAAATAAGTATGTTGGGTCATGGACATCAGTCATTTTAAACTTGTACCCGGTCACAAGATTAGTGGTAGAATTTGAAGTCAGATCTAGGATAAGGTAGCAATGCTAACCTCAAGATCATATTAATATTTGAGCCTTGTTATTATTGGTTACTCTAAAGAAATCTCAAAGACTAGAAGGATGGCCACCTGTGGCTGTCGTCTGCATTAACCTCCCCTCCCTCCACTTCTCAAGATGTTTGAATTTTTTTTATCAAGGAATTAAATATAGATATGTCAGACATAGTTCAAATGTATAAATATGTTTAAATTAACAACTTACAAAAATTATATGTCATATTTATCAATATAATTTTAAATAATTTGTTAGAATCATTACTATATGAGTAGTTATGGAAATATTTTTATCATTGTGAAAACATATATTCATGGGTTAATTTATATTGCTTTATATAATCGCAGAGGTGGGTAATGATTTTGGAAATAGGTGGGTAATGATTTTGGAAATAGAATAGATTCAATGTGTGATTAGATCAGAGGCTACCAAATTGATGACCAGATGTTTCTATTCTTGTGAGAATTTCTAAGCTTTATCTTTTGTTTTTATATGAGTTCTTGTGAGTATTAACATGGAGGAACCATCGATGACCTCTAGTTATAATTTCTAGAATTTATTTTGTTTCTTCTAGTGCGAGATGTAGACAGCTAAACCTAATATTGATGTATATAATCTCTTGTTACATCAGTTTCTGTGACGTCGTGAACCTGAGTTTAGCTTTTGACTAGTATATTTGTTGCATCATGTTCAGGTAAAACTCCATTACTTATTGTATCTTTTAAAATTTTATTTTTTATTTCATAAAACAAGATTATACATCCTAGGATACCCTCTTAGTTCTTTCAATGGCACAAATTGTCCTTCCAACTTGCACCATGACACAGCATACATAATTTTTTATATTATAGAATTATATGTGTAACAATATTTATAAAACATAGAATGCTTAAAATTATATTACAAATACTAATATGACATAATGTTTTGGTCAAAATTGTATGCACTTATTTAAAATAAAAACTTTTAAAACTTATTATCATGCACTACTAATATAGCTTAAAGAGTTGAAGTGAATTGCTAGTGTTATTACTATATAGATTCTAAGAGAACATTTTTCCACACTTGATAAGCTACTAAAATAAATATTTATTCTAATGTATACGTGTCTATTTAATCTATTTCATGGAACATAGCATTATGCTTACTTTGAACTTGACCGTTCTAGAAGTGTGTAAATTAGAAATATATATCATACTTTGTGGATATTAAATTATCTTGCCTAATAGCTTATATTCGTATTTACATATAGATTTCAGAGATACTTTTGTTTATTTTATAACAGATGTGATGCTTAATTTAGATACAAAATAAAATGTTTAATTTAGGAGTAAACTTAGAGGTGTTACTTTTCATTATCATTCATAATGTCAAAAGTGGGTAATCTATAAAAAAGTACTAGGGGTCATTTTTAATTTATATTTCACAATGATATAGAAGGTAATTTAGATACAAAGTTAAGGAGCTATTTTGAATTATCTTTCAGAATGGCAGATGTGGACAATTTAGATGCAAACTTAGAGTATTATTTTGAATTATCTTTTCTAATGATAGGGGTTGATAATTTATATAAAACTTTAGGGGGTTATTTGAATTATCTTTCATAGTGACGGAGTTGGGTAATTTAGATGCAAATTGGGGGGGGGGGGTATTTTGGATTATCTAACATAATGACATAGATGGGTAATTTAGAAAAAAAATTAAGGGGTTATTTTGAATTATCCTTCCTAATTGTGGAGGTGGGCAATTTAAAAGATCCGATGGCAATTCTTGGTGATGATGATTATAATCTACCAAATTAAAACAAATTGTTCCTAATTATATTTTGTCAAAATTTCTAGATGTATCATTTTTCTAGCATGCTTAATGACAATTAATGTGGAGATTTTGTTTGTCCCCTAATTTCTAATAGTAAGATACAATGAGCCCAACCCAGTTAAATTAAAATGTCGATTTCCTCGCAAAAAAATAAATAAAATGTCGATTATTTTTTGGTTTGCTGAATGTTAGGTGTAAGTGGTATAGTACCCAGGATTTTATATGCAGGACAACCAATTTCTATCATGAAATCACTCATCCATACTGCCCTCAACATGTGGGACTCTTCTTCCACGATGCTGGGCAAACTTTATAAGTCCCATGACCGCTCATTTAAATTTGAACATTAGTTTGAATAGAAAAGTTTCACAAATTTATCATGAGGATACCGATAGAAACTAACTTTATATCAAATTATAGTTTTTAATGAAATCTATAACTTTGGATTTATTTCTATTTGAAGTTGTTCACAAATTTCTATCGGTGAAGTCGAATGAAACCCTCGAGATCTGGCTCAACACCCTGTGACTTGCATCCCCAAACATAGATACTCGGCTTCACAAAACTAGATGGGTTCAACTGGTTGAACTTGAGATTGAACCTCTTCAAAACGCCAATAACAAGCGGATGCGGCGGAAACCTCAGCCCAGCTTCGAAAAACTCCTTGAAAACGACAACCTCATCATCTTCAGGGTCAGGAACGGTCTCAGCCCCAAACGGCCTCGCAAAGTCACGAGCAAACCAAGTTTCCTTCGCATAGTCGCCCAAATCACTTGACGTGACCCTCGACTGACCAAACTCAAAGCTCAACACGACATCCGAGCCATAGTAAGCAACATCCGATCCTTCAACAGGCCTTGCCGTCTTCTTCACGCGAGCCATTGACCTACAAAGCAAAGCAACTAGCAGACTCGTCAGTACAACCAAAGCAACAAAAAAAAACTAAAACGCAAGCGAACAAAAAGTACCTTAATGAGCACGACGACGTAGAAGAAGCCAGCAAAAGCACGAACCCTCGAAAAAGACAACCCTCGCAACAATCGAACCTCGCTGAACAAACTCAGCAGCAGCAACCAGCCAGCAAAAAAAAGAAGGCGCAGCAATGAAAAACCCTAACCTACCACAACTATTTATAGGCACAAAGCACCCCAACCTAAGGAAAGAAGCTGACACACATCCCAAAAAATCATGAACCACTCCCCGAGAAAAACGCAAACAGAAAACCTCCAACAATCCCACGTCCCATCCAACTCCACACCGGGCCCATATACTCAAATCAATGAAAGGCCCAGCTTCGATCGAGCACGATAGGGGCGTCGCTGGACCAGGGCTACAAGCTAGGTACCCACGCGTGCCTCCCTCCACAAGTTTTGACATTACTCCGACCCATCACGCTGGGCCCGACCCTCGAGGGGCTATTGTTGGGGGAAGGTACCCCTGGCACCGCTCTTCCCCTAACCCTCGACCTGGCGCTGGCTGAAACTAATCCACCCTCGTCCTGGGTGCCACCCCAGCGACAAGGGTTCCCTTGATTGGCTTACTTCATCTGTG
Source organism: Miscanthus floridulus (assembly GCF_019320115.1). Classification (NCBI taxonomy): domain Eukaryota; kingdom Viridiplantae; phylum Streptophyta; class Magnoliopsida; order Poales; family Poaceae; genus Miscanthus; species Miscanthus floridulus. The sequence goes on along the minus strand of NC_089589.1, from coordinate 140,754,047 downwards.
TGTTCAGGTGGCGCGCCCGAAGGTCAGCTGCGCCGGAGGAGCGTGGCAAGAAGGTCATGAGACGATGACGGCGTGAGGACTCTCTCCGGGAGCGCGCGAAGGTTCAGCGCCTGCCATGGAGAGGACCATCCCGGCAGCGGTGATGGCCTCGTCTGGGCAATTGGGCCCGGGAGTGGTTGGCTGAGGAAAGGAGATTATCGTCGTACCCTTGGCTCTTGTACAGCGTTTACCCGCTAGGGTCTAACCCTAATGTAATTCCACCACATCTCCGGGTATGGCCTATAAATACCTGGAGCGCTCGTGTAATAAGGAGAGAACCATTTTTTCTGGACAAATTAATGGGCGTTTAATCTGCATTTTTCCATCTCCTCACTTTCCTATATCCTCGCTCATCCCTTTACGACAGTCTAGTCATTCACCTATGGGAAACCCTTGGCCTCTCCCCCGTGTCCCTCAGCGGGGGTGAGAGGCTAGGAGTAACCCCACGGCCGGCATCGCTATGCCAGCGCTGCTAGGCGCGGAGCCGCGGACGGGAGCTCAAGGGACGGGAGCTCCGGTGGTAGCGCGACCACAAGCTACCGAGAACTGTGCAAGCACTCGACGTTGCAGCTCGCGACAATCAGCTAGCTAGGCTCTTCTTGTTTCTCTTTCCTCCACCTAAACATTTGTTCATGTAGCTTGGCTATAAACAAGCTGAGATTATCAGGATTCATTCCTCAAACCGAAGAAGATAAAATCGACCGGCCGGAGAGCGCATCGTGCGCCAATAATCGATGAACAACATCGATCTGACGGCCGTGACGACTGACGACGACGAACGGGCATTCTTTTGCGTAAGTCGTGTAGTTTCATTAAGTTTATTCAGGCGGACGTAGAAGCCGGAGCAACCGGTCACCATGGTAGTACCCGTGACGGTGGTGGTGCTGGATCACCCATTCAACACAAATATTCACGTTTCAAAGTCGAACTATGTAAAGTTTGACCAAACTTATTGAGAAAATAATAATAATATCTATCACATCAAAGATGTAAAAATTATAAAAATATATTTGATAATGTATCCGGTGATGCGAATTTGATGTCGTAACTATCATTCTTCTCTTCTATAATCTTGGTCAAAGTTAATACAGTTTGACTTAGTTGATGTAAAAAAAATACATTTTGACTTAGAAGAAACTTGAATACCCCTACTTCAGGACGGTTGGAATATATTCCAAGAGGTACCAATGAAGTGATTGTCGATGTTTGACCACCGATAGCCTGCCACGGGGTCCCCGGGGCAGTATTGTTCGGGCTTCAGCGTATGCGGAACTTGACGGTAAACGCAAGAGACAGTCGATTTATCCTGGTTCGGACCCTCGATCTTTGATCGAGTAATAGCCCTATGTCCATTCGGCGTTAGCCTTTGCGTTGGATTGATTGTAAAGTGTTGTACAATTGTTCTCTTAACCCCCGATCCAAGGAGCCCTGCCCTCCTTTAAATAGTCAAGAGGCTAGAGTCCTAGTCGGTTTACAATGAGAGTTCCTAGTAGGATTACAGAGTAATACTACTACTAAGATTACAGGGAAAGAATCCTAGTTAGACTAGTTCTCCCTTCCGTGCGGGGTATCCTGTGGGTCCCGCACCGACAAGCCCCCGAGCACTTAATGGTTGAGTTCTGGGAGCCTCATCTTGTTCCTTTAGGTCTTGCCGAGCAGGAACAAGCGTTGTCCGAGTGCTTTCTTGAGCGAAACCGTGTAGCGCTTCGTGAGACCTTCGCGTGGTGTGTACCTTTTTGAAGAAAAAAGTACTCCCATTTAGATGTAGCCCCCGAGCCTCTTGCTATTTGGCACAATGAGCTTGAGGGTCTTTTCTTAAAATCGCCTTGATTCTTCGTCGAATGGCTCCCGTGCGTGTATCCGGGTTCTTTGTCGAGAAGAGCTTGGATATAGCTATTTTTGGGTTCTTTTCGTCGTGTGGCCTTGAAGTCGTCTGTCTTGAAGAAGTCTTCTGAGTGATGTGCGCTTTTTTTAATAAAAAAGCGCACTCACTGAGTGTAGCCCCCGAGTCTCTTGCTATTTAGAACAAAAAGTTGGAGGGTCTTGAATCTTTATGCTGTTTGAAAATTCCTGTTTGAGTGTAGCCCCCGAGCCTCTTGCTATTTGGAACAAAAAGTTGGAGGGTCTTGAATTTGAGTTGTTCAACGAATTGAAAACTTCCCCTGTTGCAGCCCCGAGCATTGTTCAAAAAGAGCTCGGATACAGGATCCTGGCATATTCTCTAGTAGTCTGTTGTTGTCAGATGTAGAGTCTGCTGTAGTCAAGTGTAGTTGTATGGTGGTGGTTGAGTGTAAATGCCTTTTGTTCACGGGTTGTACTGTGTTGGTATATTCTCCCGAATATGCTTGTTGTTGAGTACTGTTCCTTCACGCCTGAGTTCCCTTTTATTATTGAGTTCTGTCTTTTCACTGTCCTTTGTTCGGCTTGTTCCGTTGGTGCTCCTGGTCTATGTGCACCGCTCCTTCGGTCTATAAATACCCTCCTAGAGTACTGTTTTGATTCGTTGAGCGTTTTGTTTCTTGTTCTGAAGTCTCTATAGTTATGAATATGGTAGTTTGTGAGGTAGAGCAGCCCTCGGGTTTATTTTGTAGTTCTTGTGTGTCTTGCCGTAGCTGGAGGGAGTCTTGTGATAGGGATTAGAGGTAGGCTAATCCCGCAGCAGCAATGTACCAGGATGTACGTGGCAGTAGTTGGAGGGAGTCTTGTGATGTGGGCTTCGTTCCTTCATCTGGCAGTTCTGGGTTGATCCTCGCCGCTTGTCTTGAGACTGTCCGGTGCAGATCAACACCATATCCAGCATCACATCGGACTTGGGTAGACAGATGCCTGCCGGCCTTCTCTGCTCCATGTTGTCCTGCCGTCCTGCTGATTTCCGCATTGGGTGCACTGCGTCCGTCCTTTGAAGAAAATAGTATAGCCGAGTGCGGTTTGTTCTACCGAGTAGCGATTTGGAACACATAGTCGTTCCAGAGCCTAGTTGTTTCCGGGTTCCTTTTTGCTACTTGCCTGTCATAGTTCCGAGTTCGTTGGGTCTTATAAGATGTGTAATCTTGTATCTTTTGAAGTCATTTGTAATAGAGAGAATCTTGTCTTCTGAGTTGTCATTCTTTATTCTGCTGATGTCCTGGTTGTCTATGAGATTTCCGAGTTCTTTATGTTAGAACCGGGTTGTTATGTTCCTTGTGAGGTAACCTCCCGTTTTTTCATGGCTGATGAGTTCTTTTTGTAGCCATATGGTAACTCTGCCGTTTTGCTGGATGGATAAGTCTAAAATCTGCCCGTTGAACTATACCATTGTGTGGATTTGTGCCTTCCATCATTTTAGCTGTGTCAGTAAATGGACCGTTGTGTTCTCACACCGTGTTTTAACGGGCCTGGTGGGCCGCATTTTTACTGGTGTAAAATCTATTTAAAGGCCTTTGTCCTCCTTTTCTTTGGTACTCTGTCTTCGCCTTAAAAAACCCTAGCCTTCGCAACTCCGCCGTCGCCATTGCTGCCACCATCTGAGCGCCACCGTCCGTGCCTTCTCTTTCCTTAGTGCCTTTTGCCTCCATTAGTACATGGGTAGGAAGAAAGCTACGAGCAAGTCCTAGGCAACCTTCATGGATGAGGAGTCATCCCTCTCTGTGATCGAGAACCAAGAGTTCATGGCCATGAAGGCTGCCTAGAAGTTTTGGCTGGCTCCAACAACGACTGAAGACTAGCTTCGCGAGCTTGTCAGCGATGGCTTGATCCAGAGCAAGGACATTGCTGAATGGAGAGCTCCAGGTGAGCATTGGGTCCCTGCTCCAGGTCCTAGTGAGATCATTCTTTTCATCTCCTTTATCCATGCTGGACTTTGCCTTCCTGCTTCCACCTTCCTTCATCGATTTCTCAATTATTTTGGGGTTAGCTTGAATCATCTTACTCCCAATGTTGTCCTCCATCTTTCTGTTTTTGTACATCTCTGTGAAGCTTTCCTTGGAATTCCTCCTTCTCTTTCTCTCTTCCGTCACTTCTTTCGTCTGAAGCCTCAACCCCGCCGTGAAGACACCAATGTTCTTGGCGGCTGCGGGATTCAGTTTTGCTAGGGTCTTAAAAGCAAGTTCTTTGACTATGACCTGGTTGATTCTATGAGGGATTGGCGTGCTGACTGGTTCTATGCCGCCAATTTGATTCCTTCTCTCGTCGTTCATTCTGGATCTGGTCCCTCGGTTAACGACTGGTGGGAAAAGAACTCCCTGACGTCGAACGAGCTCCAGGTGATCCAGTCGTTTCTTGAGCGGATAAGCACTCTGAAGTAGCAGGGCTTGACCAGTTTCAGAATCGTCTCGAGTTTTCTTCGCCGTTGTGTTCAGCCTCTGAAGGAGCGAGAGAACTTTGGCTTCAAGTACTCTAGGGCTGAGGATCCTTCACGCATGGTCCCTGCCCTTGAGTTGACCAACAAGGAGGTACTCGAGCATCTTCAGAAGATGCTGAAAGGAGCAAGCGTTGCCCTGCTTATCATCCCCGAGTACTGTGCAAAGAACCCGCCTCCAGCTATAAGTTGTTTTCTCTTTGTGCGGGTACTTTTTGTATTTCTTTTTGCTGTATCTATTTTCGCTTAATCTTCCTTGTCTTGTTGTCTTATTCTTTTCGTAGGAATTGGGGCGTAACTTTGTTGACCCGATTCCCCTTCACGACCTCCCTGCCATTGTGGGGGCTGGGGGTAGTCTTGCTGCGGGTTCTTTAACCAGTAAGTCACAAACCGCCGTAATTCTTCCTAGTGTTTCTTCCGCGAACCCTGATGTATATGTAGAGTACGTTCCTCGTTCAGTTTCCTGAGCTGCTCATAGCGTCGGCAAGAGGGGGCGAGTGGCTGGTTCTTCTTCTGGTGTGCCTGTTGCTAAGAAAGCTCGTCGGTCAAGTACTTCTCCAGGTACTCAAGTTATAGCTAGCATGCTCTTAGGTGAGCACATTAATACGCTCTGTCCTTCTGTTGCTTGTTCTCATCTTTAACCAAGTACTTTTGTCCTTTTTCAGCTGGTGCTATGGTGGCCTTGGTCGAGACTGAGGAAGAAGAGGATGATGATGCACCCCTTATCACGCGGCGGTGAGTTGTTTTCTTATTTTCCTGTACTTGAAATCTTCTTTTTGTTTTGACATTGGTCTTGATCTCTTTGTAGTAAGCGGTCGTCGGGTACCAGTTCTTCTGAGGCTCCTACACCGGGTTCTTCCGTAGTTTCGGTACCGAGTTCTTCCATAGCCCTAGTACCGAGTTCTTCCGGGGCTTCGGCATCGGCTACGCCGCTCCTGCTACCGAGTGGCAGGGACATTTTTGCTGCCGTGGTTCCCCCAGCGATGTCTTCTTTTGGTTTAATGAGGAAGAAGATAGCTGAGTGAGTGAATTCTGGTTTTATTTCTCTGCTTCTATTCTTCTTTTTTCTTATTCTTTTTTGATGGGTTTCCTTGTCATCTTTTAGGCCTTCATCTTCCTCGAGCCTCCAGTCGACTTCTTGTCAAACCTCTAGTGCACCCTTGCGTACTGAGTCTCAGGAATCGGAACGCACGGGCGCCGAGGTGGCTGTGAGGGGAATAGAGTCCGCAGCTGCTGATTTGCCAGCTCCTAAAGTGACCGTGGCCATGGCGGTAGGTCCATCTGAGGGATTGGCCTTGGCTTCCCAGGAGATTGCACTGGTCGTGCCTTCTTCGCCTCGACCGGCTTCTCCTTCTCCTTCTCTTGCCTCCGGTGGTCCGCCTTTTGCCGATGACATGGTGTAGTAGTTTGATGCCACTCATCGGCTATCGGAGCTAACTGCCACCTGGGGAAGCTTATCGACCCTTGCGACTTCTTTTGGGGACAAGCTCCAGGTAAGTTTTTCTGTCGTTCCTTCTTTGGATGTTCGTTTTTCTTCTGTCCTTATGTCCTGTTTTTCTTTGTCTCTTTTTGCTCAGTCCTTCTCTCATGATCATACTAGCTTCTTTTTCTCGTCTGAAAATGAGAAAAAGTTATCTTCTAAGGTGAGCACCTTGAAGGCCGATCTTGACCTCCTCCGGGCCGAGTTGGAGACTGAGCGCCAAACACACCAAAAGGAGGAGAAGGCTCTTCGTGCCCGGGTGGTAGAGGCGGAGAAGCAGAAGGATGCTGCGGTGGAGTCCATGAAGAACGAGTGCAAAGGTATTGCGGGTTCTGTTTGTTTCCTTTTGTATTCTGACTTCCTTTTTTGCTGACTTGTTTTTGTTGCTTCGCCTAGCTCTCCGAGTTGAAAAGCAGAAGCTCTCGGAGAATATCGAAGAAATGAAGACACTCGTCCGCACTAACCACAACAAAGCTGAGGAGGTAATTACTCGAGATGAAGAAGAACTCGCGCTTGCCAAACTGATTAGGCGTGGGGCTGACAGAGATCTTGTGCAGGCTCAAAAGACTATTAAAGACTTGTCTGGTAAGTTGGCAACGGCTACTGAAAACTAGAAAGCTTTGTGGAAGTCTTTTCGGTCAGTAGCCAACCTTCTTCGGACTTCAGCAGACAATGGTCATTCTTGGGCTCAATTCATTCCCCAAGTGCCCACCCGTTTCTAGGAGTTCGTGAAGCGGTGTGCCCATCTTTGCACAAGGAACGTTCTTGCCCAGGTCCGGGTTCTTTCTCTGGATTTTTCTTTGTCCAAGGTTGCCGATGAAGCTGAGAGCCAAGAGTACTTGGATGCTGTTGAGAGGTTGGAGCCTAAGGTCGATGACTTAGCTAGGAAGATTGTAGACAATCTTAAAATTGATGTTTCTACTCCTGATGACAATGCTTGAATGTAATCGATCTTTGCACTCCGGCTTTTGTAACAGAATACTTATACTCTTTCTTGAATGAAGATCCTTTATCTCTTGTTGATGTCTTCTTTGTCTGGATGTCTAATCCTTGCTTACTCTTTAAATGTGTTGTCCAAGTGATCAGAATTTTTTCCAAGTAGCTATCCATTCTGACTTTCATCTGCGTTGTATAAACTACTCGGTGTATGTAGATCGTTGTATTTGACAAATTTTATTGATTTGCCGAGTACTTGTCTGGCTTTCGTCTGTGCCGTGTGAAACAACTCGGAGTATGTAGATTGATGTCTTGACAGACCTCCTTGACTCGTCGAGTACTTGTCTGGTTTTCGTCTGTGACTTGTAAACAACTCGGTATAGCCCGTTGTGTCAACAAACTTTGCGTTCTTGTTAGTACTGAAAAGACTTAGGATATCTCTAGCTTCTTCTTCTTGGCTTAGCTCGTAGTGTGGTCGGCATCTGGTCCTATCTCTGGTTGCAAAAGTATCCTAGGACCGGCAAGCCCCCGAGCACTTCATGGCAGAGCTCTAGAAGCCTCATCTTGTTTTCTCCAAGTCTTGTTGAGCAGGAACAAGCGTTGTCCGGGTGCTTTCTTGAGCGAAACCGTGTAGCGCTTCTTGGGATCTTCTGAGTGTAGCCCTCGATCCTCTTGCTATTTGGAATAAGGAGCTGGAGGGTCTTGTCTTGAAATTGCTCTGATTTATGTTCAGGTTTATTTTCAATCGTTTTGCTTTTTGGTTCGGGTGTTAGCTTATTAGCTACCCTCATCGGCGGGCTCAAGTATGTTTTCAGCTCTTTTGCTCTCGGTCGGTATGCTCAGGCGTCTTTTCAGCCATTTTGCTTTTTTGTTCGGGTGTTAGCTTATTAGCTACCCTCATCGGCGGGCTCAAGCATGTTTTCAGCTATTTTGCTCTCGGCCGGTATGCTCAGGCGTCTTTTCAGCCATTTTGCTTTTTGTTCGGGTGTTAGCTTATTAGCTACCCTCATCGGCGGGCTCAAGCATGTTTTCAGCTATTTTGCTCTCGGCCGGTATGCTCAGGCATCTTTTCAGCCATTTTGCTTTTTGTTCGGGTGTTAGCTTATTAGCTACCCTCATCGGCATGCTCAAGCATGTTTTTAGCTATTTTGCTCTCGGCCGGTATGCTCAGGCGTCTTTTCAGCCATTTTGCTTTTTGTTCGGTTGTTAGCTTATTAGCTACCCTCATTGGCGGGCTCAAGCATGTTTTCAGCTATTTTGCTCTCGGCCGGTATGCTCAGGCGTCTTTTTAGCCATTTTGCTTTTTAATTCGGGTGTTAGCTTATTAGCTACCCTCATTGGTGGGCTCAAGCGTCTTTTCAGCTATTTTGCTCTCAGCTGGTATGCTCAGGCATGTTTCAGCCATTTTGCTTAGTGAAGACAACTTTGGAGAAAGTCATAACAAGGCATATGTTTTGTGGAAAGACCATCTTTATTGATCTTGAATCATTGATAAGCCATAATAATACATATGTTGTTGATGAGCGCTATCTTTGTTGATCATGATCGTTGATCTCTTGTGTCTTGTATACATATTTTCCCTTAAGTTGTTTTCATGCGTAGAATCTTCGTAGCTGACTGATGTGCCATATATTGTTGACTTCTTTTCTGTCCTCAGTTATCAGCTTGTATGTGCCTGGTCCGGTGACTTTTGTGACGATAAAAGGACCTTCTCATGGACTGAGTAGTTTATGGCGTCCGTCGATTTTTTGTATTCTTCTTAGTACTAGGTCTCCATCTTGTAATGATCAAGACTGGGTATTCTTGTTGTAATGGCGTCTTAGTCCTTGGAGGTATCTTGCTGATTGAAGGGTAGCGTTTACTCTAACTTCTTCTGTACTATCGAGTTCTAATCTACGGGTGTGTTCTGCTTCTCCTTCGTCGTATTGTTCTATCCTTGGTGACGTCCAGATCAAGTCTGTGGGTAGTACTGCTTCTGATCCATACACCAGGAAGAAAGGTGAGTATCCGGTGGCTCTGGTTATTTGAGTCCGTAGCCCCCATAGAACCTTGGGTAATTCTTCAATCCATTTTGATCCATAGTCTATTAGTTCTTCATACAATCTTGGTTTTAATCGAGCTAGTATGAGTCCGTTTGCGCTTTCGACCTGTCCGTTGGCCTCTGGATGTGCGACTGATGCATAATCTATTCTGAAGCTGCAGTCTTGTGCCCAACTTTGGAATTCTGTGGCTGTGAAGGGAGAACCCAAATCCGTGATGATTCGATTGGGCATGCCGAAGCGGTGCATAATGTCTTGGATGAACTCAATTGCTTTGGCTGCGCTGTATTTTGCGAGTGGTTTGAATTCAATCCACTTGGTGAACTTGTTAATTGCTACGAAGATGTACTCGAAGTCGCCTTTTGCTTTCTTGAGGGGTCCTACTTGATCCAGCCCCTAGCAGGAGAAAGGCCAAGCAGGTGGGATGCAGATGAGGTTGTGAGCTAGCACATGAGCCTGTCTTGCGAACATTTGACAACCTTTGCATCTTCTAACGAGTTCTTCTGCGTCTTTCAAAGCGGTTGGCCAATAGTAACCGGTGCGGAATACTTTTCCGACTAGTGTTCTTGAAGCGACGTGATTTCCACAGCAACCTGAGTGTATTTCGTCTAGGATCTCTTTGCCCTCTTCAAATGAGACGCATTTTAGGAGTACTCCTGATGATGCAGCTCTTCTGTAGAGCTTGTCTCCTACTGGGACGTAGTTCTTGCTTCTACGAACAACTCGGGTAGCTTCTTCTTTTTGCGCTGACAACTTATTTTCTTTGATGTAATCAATAAAAACCTGGGTCCATGAAGTGATGATTGCCAAGATCTGGGTGTCTTTGGCTGAGATTTCAGGGGTTATCTCACCGGGTTGTTTGATAGAAGGAGCTGATAACTCCTCTATGAATACACCGGGTGGGACCTTCGCCCTGTCTGATCCAAGCTTGGCGAGGATGTGTGCCGCAATATTAGAATCGCGCAGGACGTGTAGAATTTCTAATCCTTGAAAATGTTTTTCGAGCTTTCGTATTTCAGCACAGTAAGCGCCCATGTTTTCTTTGGTGCAGTCCCAATCTTTGTTGACTTGATTGATTACTACTGCTGAATCTCCATAAATGAGTAAATGTTTGATTTCGAGGGTAACTGCCACTCGTAGCCCGTGGATGAGGGCTTCGTATTCTGCCTCATTGTTTGTAGCTTGCCATAATATCTGAAGGACGTACTTTAGTTGCTTTCCGTCTGGAGAAATTAGGAGGACACCTGCACCGGCTCCGCCTAGCTTGAGTGATCCATCAAAGTACATCTTCCAATGATCAAGGATGATATTTGACATAGGTTGTTGAATTTCTATCCATTCAGCAACAAAATCAGCCAGGGCTTGAGATTTAATTGCCTTCCATGGGGTGAAATCAATATTGAGAGCATGAAGTTCAACTGCCCACTTAGATATGCGCCCCGTTGCATCTCTGTTGTGTAGGATGTCTCCGAGTGGGAAATCTGTCACCACGGTAATCTGGTGACTTTCAAAATAGTGACGAAGCTTGCGTGAAGTGATCAGGAGGGCGTAGAGTAGTTTTTGCACATGCGGGTACCGGATTTTTGATTCTGACAGTACTTCGCTGATGTAGTATATGGGGCGTTGTAATTTATATACACGCCCTTCTTCTTCTCTTTCTACGACAATCGCAGTGCTGATCACAGTAGAAGTTGCCGCAATGTACAACATCATTTCTTCGTATTTCTTTGGAGGTGTGAGAACAGGTGAGGATGTGAGATATGCCTTGAGCTTCTTGAAAGCTTCGTTGGCTTCTTCTGTCCACTCGAACTTGTCTGTCTTCTTTAGTAATTTAAAGAAAGGTAACCCTTTTTTGCCTAGCCTAGATATGAAATGATTGAGGGCCGCCATTGAGCCTGTTAGTTTCTGCACATCTTTGACACTTCGAGGAGGGCCCATCTTTGTTATGGCTCGAATCTGCTTGGCGCTTGCTTCGATACCACGATGACTGACCAAGAATCCGAGTAGTTGTCCTGAAGGAACTCCGAATACACACTTGTTTGGATTCAGTTTCCACCTCCATCCTTTCAGGTTTTTGAAAGTTTGCTTTAAGTCTTCGATTAGTGTATTCGGGTTCTTTGTCTTTACCACTACGTCATCCACGTATGCTTCTACGTTTTCATCGATCTGATCACCAAGGCATGTTTGGATTGCTCTTTGGTAAGTTGCACTAGCATTTTTGAGTCAAACGACATGGTTTTGTAGCAGTAGGCACCGAATGGAGTGATGAAAGATGTCTTGCTCTGGTCTTGTTCCTTTAATGCAATCTGGTGATATCCTGAATAGCAATCAAGGAAGGACAATAGGGTAGATCCTGCTGTTGAATCAACTATCTGATCAATGCGTGGTAGTCCGAACGGATCTTTCGAGCAGTGTTTGTTGAGATCTGTGTAGTCGACACACATGCGCCACTCGTCCGTATTCTTTTTCTGTACCAGAACTAGGTTTGCTAGCCAATCTGGATGGAGGATTTCTCTGATGAATCCGGCTGCCATTAGTTTCGTAATTTCCTTTTTAATTGCTGTCTTCTTGTCGGGAGAGAATTGTTGTAGTCGTTGCTTCATAGGCTTGGAGCCTTCAATGACATCAATTCTGTGCTCAGCCAACTCTCTTGGGACACCTAGCATGTCAGCTGGCTTCCAAGCGAAGATATCTTTGTTGTCCCGAAGAAAGTTGATGAGCACGAGTTCCTATTTTGCCGAGAGGTGGGCGCTGATGGTTGCTGTTTTGGAGGGATCGCTAGTGCCTAGGTCGATTTGCTTGACGTCGGCTTCTTTTGGTGGTGCGAGGATGCTGGGCTTTTTAGCCGGTATCTCTAATTCTTCTTGGCTTATTTCTGCGGTAATAGTGGCTATTTCTTTTCTACCATTATCGGCTTGTGCTTTTGCTGCAATTTGGATTGCCTGAACATCACAGTCAAATGCACGCTTCAGATCACTCCGAAGAGAAAGAACACCGTTAGGCCCTGGCATCTTAAGAAACAGGTACGAATAATGCAGTATGCCATGAATTTTTCTAGTGCTGGGCGCCCGAGGATCGCGTGATATGATGAATCGAAGTCTGTGACTTCAAACTTGATGAACTCTGTACGGTAGTTCGAGGGAGTCCCAAAAGTAACCGGTAGACTGATTTGTCCAAGTGGCATTGCTGCCTTGCCGGGTACTATGCCATAAAAAGGCGTGCTTGTTAGTGTGATCATCCCGGCAAGTTGTAGTCCCATCTTCCTTAGAGTTTCTAAAAAATGATGTTGAGTCCGGCTCCTCCGTCGATTAGTACTTTCATAATAGTCATACCGACAATGGTTGGATCTAGAACCAGTAGGTAATGGCATGCATTTCCTATGCTGGTCCATTGGTCTTTTCTTGAAAATTGGATTGGATACTCTGACCAATTAAGATATCTTGGTGTAGCAGGTTCTGCTGCCATGATGGTTCATAACGCTAGCTTTTCTTGATGTTTGCTTCTGGAATCTAAAACCCCGGCAAAGATTACTGCCACTGTCCCCCTGGATTTTTGGAATCCCTTGTCTTCATGGTTGTCTTCTTCTTTTTTCTGATTTTCTTCTTTATTGTTCCCCTTACTATCTTTTCTAGTGTATCTTTCGTTGAAGGTGTAGCAATTTCCGATGGTGTGCTTTCCATTGGGGTGCAAGGGGCAACGTATGTTTTCAATGTCGTCATGTCTTCTGGGTTTTGAAAACTTCTTTGATTTGTTCGCCATTGCTACTGTGTTGTCTGGACCGCGCTTTCTCTCCTGATGTCTGTTGTTTCGAGGATTTTGCCTGTCTGGGTTGTCTCTGTTGTTTCTATCCGGGAATCTTTCTCGTGTCTTTTCCTCTGCAGTAATCATCTTTTCCACTGTTCGTCTGAATTCTTCATTGTTTCTTGGATTTTCTTTGCAGAAGTCTTGAAATTGCCACCTAGCCATGATTCCATGGGAGAAAGCTTCGATTACTTCTCGTTGTGTGATGTCATGTACTTGAGCTCGTAGTTCGTCGAATCGTCGATAGTAATTTCTGAGACTTTCACCTCCTTTCTGCTTGAGTCCTTTTAACTCTGCATGGGTGATTGGGTGTGTAATAATACCTACGAAATTTTCACAGAAAGCTTTTTGCATGTCCTCCCAATTTCTGATTGATCCTAGAATCATTTTGTCAAACCATTGAAGTGGCATGGTTTCTAGGGCCATGGGAAAGAACAAGGTCTTGATGTCAACATCTCCTCCGGCCAATTCAATTGATTGCGAGTAAATCCTGAGCCACTGCTTTGGTTCGGTCTTGCCATCATACTTGGAGTGGTTGGACGGCTTGAACTTGTGAGGTAGTCGTATTGAAGCAAGTCTGTTTGCAAAACAGGGGAACCTATCGTGCGTTCTGGTTTCTGTGTATTCTGATTCAGCACCCCCTTCTTGCCAACTGTTGTCTTAGTGAGAGTTGTTTTGCGTAGCTGACCGTGTGGGTGCTTTGCTTCTGGCTATTCTTGTTTGTTCGACCCGGTCGTTTTGACTATGATTCCTTCTACTTTCTCTGTTGTGACTTCCACTCGGTCCAAGTCTTTTGAAAGCGGACTTCCTTTGATTTTGATCTTCCTGTTCATGAGATGTTGACCTGTCTAGTAGTCTTGAGCGGGCCCTTCCGTCGTGCGTCCTTAGGACTGTTGATCGGAGGAGGTCCCGGAGCTGTTCTTGTTTTTCATTGGGATGTGAAGTTGCTCTGAGTTCTTCTAGTGCTTCTCGGATCTTATCATAGGGTGTATTCGCTGCTCGTCCTTCTTTGACCTCTCGCTCTGATTTTCTTCTATTGTACTCGGCTAGGTCTGACTCATATTTGAACCAAGTGTCCTTTCGCTGCTTAGCACGGCGTTGACATCCTTGTTTCAATTTGTTCTTTCTCTCTCTGGCTTGCCTCTGACTCTCAGTCTCATCATCGTGCCCCTGGATAAATGGTGATATGTTGGATTTTGATTCATCTGAAGATCTGACGTCGGGTGCTTCTGGGGGGATTAATGGTGATCGAGGACGGTGAATCATGAATACTTCTCTAGCGTGAGTTGTTCTGTCATCGTCGTTGATTTCCGTACTACCAGAGCTGTTGATAACTTCAGTAGAGGTTTCAAAGTCACAGATCGAGTCTCCTTCTTGGTAGGGTAGAGTCGCTGTTGTCGTATTGTCGACTAGTTGGGTGCAGTCATCTTCTGGAACGGAACCTGGCCAATGGACGATGCATTCTTAAGATGTTATAGTTAAGACGAGACCTTCCTGGGCTCCCTTCAGCGGCATTCTAAGCACGGGATAGGTGGATCCTTCGGGCCATGTCTGATAAGATGTTGCCATGTTGTGGAGTCCGAACGGAAGAGGACCCGACTTCTTTGAAGTACTCCGAGTGTACTCCGAGTAGTATTCTTAATAGGTTGACGTCGTGTTCCGGAGCTTTGTCGAAAAAGAACTCAGTTTTCCGAAAGAACCCGGATAAGACTCCGTCTCGGAAGCGGAACTTGAGTTTGAATCGGATGCGTGAAGTCGCGAAATCCGAGTTGGATTGGACATCACGAGCTGCGTGAATCTTCTGGCAAGCTGATCTGTCGTTGTCGCCGAAATGAAAAAGTCATGATGATGATCTGAATCTTCGAGGAGACGGCCTTGGAGCTTGCCATCGTCGCCTGCCTCATAGATCCATGAATCGAAGATGAAGATTGATCCCTTTCAGAAGATCATGTTGTCGAGGTCCATCGAGCTCTCGGGTGCAAAGTCGCCGAAAGCCCCTACCTGGCGCGCCAACTGTCGATGTTTGACCACCGATAACCTGCCACGGGGGTCCCCGGGGCAGTATTGTTCGGGCTTCAGCGTATGCGAAACTCGACGGTAAACGCAAGAGACAGTCGATTTATCCTGGTTCGGACCCTCGATCTTTGATCGAGTAATAGCCCTACGTCCAGTCGGCGTTAGCCTTTGCGTTGGATTGATTGTAAAGTGTTGTGTTGTACAATTGTTCTCTTAACCCCCGATCCAAGGAGCCCTGCCCTCCTTTAAATAATCAAGAGGCCAGAGTCCTAGTCGGTTTACGATGAGAGTTCCTAGTAGGATTACAGACTAATACTACTACTAAGATTACAGGGAAAGAATCCTAGTTAGACTAGTTCTCCCTTCTGTACGGGGTATCCCGTGGGTCCCGCACCGACAGTGATATTTCTTTAAATACTTTCTTCATTTTATAATTAAAATTCTGGTACTCGCCAATATTTGACTCAATAAATTAAAACCGAGGACTAACACTACCAGTGCCAGCAGGCACAGCACATACTACTGGGGTCGGAACAGGACAAGCAGCATAGCTATTCCATGTGTCACCACTAAAACACTAAAACGGTTTACCTTACTGACGTTTCAAATTTTTGTTCTTAGGCCCCGTTTGGATCATTGGAATTGAATTTATTCTAATAATTATAATTTAAGCACAGATTAAATAAGCTAATACGGTTGTATAAGGAATATATTTGTATACTATTGTTAGCCATACCAGGAAGATCCTTATATATTGCATTTTTAGTGTACGGAAGCGAGTTGAAGAGCATGTCATATTTATAGAGTAGGAATATAGCATGGTGATATATAAAATCATTTTCTATCTCCCACCCTATAAATTTAAGATAGGCTTATACGTGAACTTGGGAAAGCTGTGGAATGCCAAATTCTAAGCCAAATAGACTAATTTATTAAGTAGATTTCAATTCCTCTTCTAAAATGAAAGGATCCAAACAGCCTCTTATAGTAATCTCGTCAGGCAGAAGGACAGCAGAAGGCCGACGACACCGCAATACCCAGCGCAGCATTTATTAGAAAAACGAGAGTAGTGTGGGACCAAACAAGATAAGTTGCAACCTAAAGGGCAAATTATTAGAACAAACATTGCATAAGTTACCAACCGATGGTGGGGGGGGGGGGGGGGGGGCAAGTTATTACACAACCCATTGCAGTGCTCAGAAAACATGACTAACTGCTAACTAGTGGCAAAATAATACAAACACCATTATAGGAACCACAAAAACATGAATAACTATCCTCAAGGGCAATTTCATAAAAAACAATTGTATGGACAACAAAACACGACAACGTACCAACTTAGGGGCAAAATTTATTATTGAAAACATTATAGCCACCCTAAAACATGACAAGATGCTAACTAGGGGGGAAAATAATATAAAAAACACGAGTATCTATCAATTGGAGGACACATTATTAAAAAAAATATTATACCAGCACCAAAACATGACTTTCAACTGGGGTGAGTTATATTTTGAACAAGTAGCAAGTTATCGTGAAAATGTATGGCAACTCAAATGTCAAATTCTGATAATTACAAAATGACTTCCTCGTGCTGTCAAACAAAATTTAAAATAAAAAATAAAAAACACTATCAGCTCGTGGAAATTATTCGCCTAAGTTGTGGTCACTACATCAACAATCGTAACTTGTAAGACTAGTCTAGAATCCAGTACAGTTATGGGACACATAGTTGAAAAACTGTCATCCTTCATTTGTCGCCAACAGTTCAAATTCTTCAGCAAGTTAACCTTCCCTAGTTGGACAATTGCAAGCAACGAAGCACAATCATATTACCCTTGTACCATGCATAATGAAATGGAAAACTAAAATAAATTACTGAAATTACAAACTGAAATAAATGACTGAAAGAAAACTGAAACGGCATAGAACAGGACATACATAGAAATTAATAATTAGAAGCTAAAAACTGAAAGAAAACTTAAACCGAAAGGTAACAAAAAAATCATACAACTAAAAGGAAAATTTTAAAAAAAATGAAACACTGAAATAGCTACTAGAAACTACTTTAACCATTTCCCAGTTGAACAATTGCAAGCAGCCAAGCACAATCATACTTTCTAATAATTATAATCTAAAAACTCAAAGCAAAATGAAAGAAAACTGAAACAGGAAGAGAACAAAACTAAAAACAGAAAAAATAATGGAAATAGAGCATGCTTAGAAGCTAATAATTATAAGCTAAAAACTCAAAGAAAAATGAAAGAAACTGAAATTGAAAGCCAACAAAACTAAGCTAACTGAAACTGAAAGAGAACAAAACAAAAAACTGAAAAAAATAATAGAAACAGAGAATGCTTAGAAGCTAATAATTATAACCTCAAAACTCAAAGAAAAATGAAAGAAAACTAAAACTGAAAGCGAACAAAACTAAAAACTGAAAGTCAAAAACTAAATCTCAAAACTCATATATAAACTGAAACGGAACTGATGATGGAAAGATAAGAGAGAGGAGCTGAAATAGCTATTACTGAAATTCAAAATGAACAATACTGAACAACAATAAAAGAAAATAACTAAAATGTTAACCTATAATGAAATAACAATGAAAAAAAACTGAAAAATACTGAACAAAATTGAAATAGTTAAGTTCATCGTTCTGACTGAACTATACAGAACATGAAATTAAGAACTGGAATAAAAAACTGAAATTGATAAATTACAAACAAGAAATATACTGAACTATAACGGAACAATACTGAACACAACTTAAATAGTTAAGTTCATTGTTCTGAGTGAACTATACTGAACATGAAATTAGTATCTGAAATTAGTGCTATGTGGTGATGTTTTTTCCTTTTAATACTCATCGGATTACTTTCCAGTTTTCTGGAATTGTAGGTGCTGCTCTCATCCGTTGAGTAACTCTAGAAGTGAGCAAGTGCCACCGGTACTATTTGCGATTTTTTTATGAGTGCTTATAGTCCTATAACTAGTTCCTTACATGTATCCTTTTTCATTAGTGTTGCATATCTCTTCTTTACCCCCCAAAAAGACAACTTGTGGATTTCTGCTATTTCTTCAGATATTTTACCTGTATTTAATTTTTGGATGGATAGGTGGAAGCTAAGAAGCAAACTTTGTCCTCATTTGATGAGTTGTTGGAGAAGGAGAAGTCTGAGAAGCCTTTATTATTTAACTTCTATGCAACTTGGTAAGTCACTTACTGGAAATGGTAGTGAAAGTGCCGTTCCCAAATGTGATGCTGAGCTAGTTCAATACTCTCTACTAGATATAAGTTCTCTCCATTATTGTTGTGTTTTTAGGACTTTGGTGTGTTTTCATGTTCCTGTCGCTGGACTGTAATGGCTAGCTGATGAGCATGAAAACATGAAGCCTGAGCAAGTTGTTGCTACTACTCGATGTGAAACACAATATCTGCAGGAAACAAAGGAACAAACGAGCCAATATGATTGCTGTTATAGATCGATGGACTGCACAACAAAAAAAATATAAACACTACCACACCTAACTAGGTGTTTAGTTAAACTGCACAGATCAATTGCAATAGGTGGTAAGTAGGGCATGTTCACTAACTAAAATATATATGTGATACATGAACACTTATCGCCCTTTCTTGTAATGCTAGCATCAAAAATTAAAATCTAGCAAAAAGTAATGTCAATAGCATTTGAGTAGCTTGCCATAACAAGATAACTGAATGAAGTTTCATTCTTAAGTAACTTGCCATAAAGAGATAATCTAAATAGCTAGAGAAAATTGGGTACACTATGATAAAAATAAGAAACTAGGGGATTGCAGAATCAACAATAACAACAGCTAGGATAAACCAAAAATTGCAAACCCAAGGTGACATGACAGAAGCTTATATAGCAACATAAAAAGGCACTGCAGGAAGAACTGAAGGAATAGGATTTGAGGTGTACTCACATCGAACACAACGCACGAGCAGACCGCAACAGCGGGAGAAGCAGCAAGAAGGGATCTGTAGAACAAAGCACAACGGGGTACGTGGCTGAGAAGAAGACATACCAGCTCGGTTCGATGGCGGCAGGACAGAGAGCGGCGGCGAGACATAGAGCGGTGGAGGGACTGAGATTGGTGCTTAGCACGGCGTCAGCGGGCGACGGCCGTGACTGAGAGAAACAGTGGAGCATCTCGGCTTCTACGACTAGGAGTGCCATGACCACAGCTTGCTCGCTCATCTCGTCTCGGACATTGATTCCGGTCTTCCAGGGTTCAGAGCACAGTCTTGCAAACGAAGGAGGAGGAGGAGACGCCTGGATTGGGGGTTGGTGCTTGGGGCTAGGGAGGCGAAGGCCAGTGCTGGGCTAGCCTGTTGTAGTTTTGCCATACGTTGTGATCGGAGGTGGCCTAGCACTCAATGACACAGGGTTTATACTGGTTCAAGCAACGTGCCCTACATCCAGTTTGAGTCAGTCGGTGACTTTATTCCTGAGCCTAGGTGCTCGAAGTTTGCAGTGGGGTTACAAATGACGAGGAGTAAGATGGGTGGTACGAACGAGGAGGAGTAAGATGGGGGGTTACAAACGAGGACTCTGGTCAGAGGGGCTGAGAGTGACAGGAGCACCGCTATGTGCTAAGTGAACTTGACTAATATGAATGAATCTGAATCAACTTACTTAAACTGAGTCTTTTGGGAGAGAGCGCATCCCCTTTTATAGATGAAGGGGATGGCCTTACAAGTGAGAGGGAGAGAGTACGTATGCTACTAAGCCTTGTTGCCCACGTCGGCGGGTACAAGATGACTGTAGGCGCCCACAACATTGTTGATCTAACTGTTGAATGTCAGATGCATGTGGGAGGTTGTGTTGTCTCCTTCGGGTATGGCAGACGTCGGCGCCTGCCACACTGTTGAAACCTGGAGGCATGCAAAGGGTTTTACCATGTTCCCCTGGTATGGTAAATGCCAACGCCCACAACACTGTCGATGCCCGAAGGCATGTGGGGTGCCTTATCGTATGGGAGTTAATGGCGCCCACAATACTGTAGGGGAAAATGTCGGCGCCTACAACACTGCTTGGGTTCTGTTGTGCTAGGGAGGTTGCAGAGTACTGTTTCTACAGGCGTATAGGGTACAGACCCCAGTATTGTGGTTTGACTTGTGCACCCTGCCTTACTTTCTTCGTTTGTTTCCTGGTCCTTACCGAGCGAGCGTCCCCGGTCGGTTGGTCCCAGTCGGCTCTGAATGCGCCAGTTGGTTAAGAACAGTGTAAGAAGGTTCAACATATCCCCGATCGGAGACACGGGTCAGAGCTAGAAGCGGTGTTTGGGCCAGGCCTTTCGGTCGGAGAGGTCGTCCGAAGGTGGGATGGAGACCGAAGCGAGTGCTCCGGTCGGAGAGGCGGGCTGGAGTCGGAAAGCGGGTGCCGTTCCTCATTGGCTAGGCCTTGCGGTCGGTGATTGGATCGCCCTTCTGGCCTGTTGTTTAGGTATTTGGGCCATCCCATGAGTTGTGCATTGCTCGCAACGTTGTCTGTTGGGCCGATCCTTTATTGGGAAGCCAGTCCACGAGGGACCCCGGATTTATGAACCCGATAGGAGCCCCCGAGCCCCCGGGCGATTCGGGTAGAATCGTCTGGGGGATTTTTGTTCTGACGGCGGGTGCGCGCGAGCGCACCCACGGGTGTAGCCCCCGAGCCTCCGGGCGATTCGGGTGGAATCGTCTGGGGGGTTTTTCGTGTTGCCAGCGGGGGAAGTTTTTGTTTTTGTCAGCGGGTGCGCGCGAGCGCACCCGTGAGTGTAGCCCCCGAGCCCTCGGGTGATTCAGGCAGAATCGTCTAGGGGGTTTAGTCAGCGGGCGTGTGTGCGTGTTTTTTAGTCGAGACGGAGTCATCAATCGAGGCGTCGTTGCATAGCTGAGGTGTTTTAGTTTTTAGAGATCGGGCAAGACGGAGCTCGTAGATCCTGGCGTCGGTGCATGCCGTGGGATCGGGCGAGTCGGAGTCGTGGATCTTGGCGTCGGTGCGTGCCGTGGGATCAAGGCAGTTAGTTTAGGGATCGAACAAGATGGAGCTCGCGGATCCTGGCGTCGGTGCACGCCGTGGCATCGGGTGAGTTGGAGTTGCCGAGGCCGTTTTAGTTTAGGGATCGGACAAGACGGAGCTCGTGGATCCTGGCATCGGTGCGCGTCGTGGGATCAGGCGAGTCAGAGTCGCCGAGGCCATTTTAGTATTGGGATCAGACGAGACAGAGCTCGTGGATGCTGGCATCGGTGCGCGTCGTGGGATCGAGAGAGTCAGAGTCATGGATCTTGATGGGGCGAGTTCGGGGTCGTAGACCCAGGTGTTTGGTGTGCAGTCAAGGGATGGGGCGAGTTCTGGGTCACAGACCTAGGAGTTTTGGAGTGCAGCCAAAGGATGGGGCGAGTTTGGGGTCACAGACCTAGGAGTTTGGAGTGCCTTGATCCCCCGAGCCCCGTTGTGCATGGTAGGGGTCGCTTTGAGTTGTGTGCATTACCCCATCCTCGGTTTGTCACAACCGGAGGGGCTGAGCTTTGTCGCCTGCCTCGATCTCTTGGGCTTGAGTGACGCACTCGATGAGCTCGCTAACGGGTATTATCGACGTGAATCTGGGTTCGTCGTTCATGACGGGTCAGCATAGCCCTCTTATGACATTCCACTGCTCCTTTACCTACAACCCGATAGATGCCTGGGTCGTTCCGGAGACCGACCTAGGTGGCCTGCTGGCCTCCCCTCGATGGAGATTCTGTGGGCTTGGCGAGAGGTTTAGGATCGAACGAGAAGGTTGAGATGACCCTATCCGCTTTGGGGTAGACTAGGCTAGGGTTGCACGGGGCTCATCTACATTTTCTCCCCTGGCTCTATTTGACATGAGGCGGCCTCAAGCCCTTCGTGGGCCGGCCTTCATACCTCGGTCGATCGTTGCTCATGTTGAATGAGGCAACTACAGCTTCGTGACGCAACACGGAGCATTGTGGTGCATTTCGCCGCATGTATGATGCCTTAGTTCCCGAGCACCCGGGCAGTTTAGGGCCCGAATCGTCCAGGGGGCACGGGCGTATTAAATGAATGCGTGTATGAATGTATGAATAATTATATAAAGAAATAGCGGGGTCGATAGTGTTACCTTGATGACTCGAGTGACTGGGTTTGAAGAGCTCCAATTAGAAATATCCGACCGGAACCCATGCTCATCGTTCATGACAGAGTCAGCATGGCCTACATGGGGCATCCCTTTGCTCCCTACCTGTCTCTTGGTGTTCGCCTAAGCCATTCGATCTGACTCAGGAAGCCCGTTGGTCTCTCCTGGAGGAGATCCCGTTTGTTTTGGGTTTTTCCAAGTCCCACCTGGGTAGGCGGAGGGCTATCTGCGCGTGGTGGTGCTTCATTTTTCATGCCCGGTCATGCGATAGTGGTGGGTCATACCTAGGCCATGTCCTATCTGATCAGGCGCCATTCCATCGGGCAGGGTGTGTCTCATCGGTCAGGGAGCATCCCATCGTATCCCATCTGCATTAAATGGGGAAGGAGAGGGTTTTTCACCCCCATTGTTTCACCTTTCCCTGATCACCATGCCTTCCCCAACCGCTGTGCCCTTTTCTTTTAAGTAGGAGAAGGGAGAGGGCTTTCGCCCTGTTCTTTCCGCCGCCTCTTCTCTTTCTTCCTTCTCGCCTAGAGCGTCTAAGTGCCACGGTGGTTCCTAGGAGAGAAAAGAAAAAAGGGGGAGAGCGAGGGAGAGGAGAAGACTCACAAATCCATCCGCGAACTTAGAGCAAAATGTTGGGCTAGAGGTCATCCACTGTGAGGGAGTCGGTGCTGGAGGCCTTCGTCGTGAAGGGGTTTTTGCCGCCGAAGGAGGTGGCGCACTAGAGGGCTCCCGGGAGGGAGGATTTCCCGCAACCTTGGCCTGGCGAGGTGGTTTCCTTCCTCGCCTTCCATGAGCGTGGGCTAGGATACCCCGCGCACTTGTTCCTGCATGGGCTCCTCAATGAGTGGGGTTTGGAGTTGCAGCACCTCAATCCGATGAGGGTGCTGCATATCGCCGGCTTCATCACCGTGTGCGAGGCCTTCCTTGGGATGGAGCCACACATGGACTTCTTCCGGTGGCTGTTCTCTGGGCGAACATTGTCTATGGGAGATTTGCCCGAGGCCGCATCGGTGGGGGGCTTCGCGCTGTAGAAGAAACCGAGCACGGGGGGCTCATATCCCGCGTACATCCCCTGCGACTCCAATTGGGGGTGGCATGGGGAATGGTTCTACATCAGGAACCCGGCAAAGGCGTCGTTTCCTTCTTTCACCGGCAGGAGGCCGGAGAGGCTGGATAGCTGGTCATGGGGCCCGCTAACTGGCAGAAGAAGAAGGTGGAGATCATTGAGACGGAGCTCTAGAAGCTCGTGCGGTGCGGCCTTGACATGGTGCGCGTGTTCCACACCCTCTACCGCCATCAGGTTGCTCCGTTGGTAGAGAGGGCGCGGCCGATGTGAAAGTATGATGGCCCGACGGCCCCGATCGTGCATCGTCGGAGGAGCTGTCGATCAACGAGGTCTGGAGCCGCCTTGACCAGGTGCTGCAGCTAAAGCCCAAAGAGAAGGTTGATGGAAAGCCCGGACCTCTCAACACCTCGGTGGTGTCCAAACTAGTATGCTTCCCTCTCTTTACTCCGTGTTCTTCCCCTTTGCTTTCTTGCTTTATGATTTTGAGTTGCCTGTTTCATAGGGACTTGATGTTTACAAGTCCCAGCTGCACCTTCTGAAGGGGCCGAAGGGCGTGGCTCGGTAGGCTGCCCAGAAGGAGGCGACAGATGCCAGGAAGAAGAAAGCCGAGGAGTCTCAGCGAAAGTATGAGAAGGACAAGGAGATCGCCCAGCTCGTGAAGGCCGGGGAAAATAGGAGCGACGCTGAGTTAGAGCTCGAGTCGGAGGCCCCCATAGAGGTGGGGGATGACATGATCTTCTTCGAGGAGGAGGAGAGCCGGGAGGTCACTGTGACATTTGCGGAGCGTCACGACCCCACGGCTGTGTCCACTGGCGGTGAGCGGGAGGCGGAGAGGCGCAACGATGTCCTCGTGCCGAGGAAGCATGTTGCGAGCATAGCCGAGCAAGCCAGGCGGTCAGAGGAGTGGGCCTGCACCCACACATTGCCGAGGCCGGTGCCAGCACGCGACTCACAACAGGAGGATGCCCCGCCTGCTACTCCAGTCGGAGTGCCCCGAGCCGAAGGGCGTGGTGACTCATGGGGTAGGTAGGAGCCAGTTGAGTCGACTCCACCCCTAGCCGAAGTGAGGGGTCGTGGGTCACAGCCCAGGAGCAGTCCTCGCCCTGTGGTCCCATCGAGTTTTAGAGTTGTACCGCTTACATCTCGGTATGCCTTTTTGTTTCTTTTCGATCTTGCTGTTGAGCCTTTTTGGAGTACAACTGACCCATACTTTTTGTCAGCGGCTAAACAGTGATGGGGTTGAGCATCGCCCTAACTCCCATGTAGGAGGCTTGGAGGCCCACCTTGCAGCGCATCGCGGTGAGCGGCGAGGGGAACAGGGTGGTGGTAGTGAGCCCTTCCCTTCCGGGGGTGGT
The DNA here is from genome assembly GCF_019320115.1 of Miscanthus floridulus. Taxonomy (NCBI): domain Eukaryota; kingdom Viridiplantae; phylum Streptophyta; class Magnoliopsida; order Poales; family Poaceae; genus Miscanthus; species Miscanthus floridulus. The sequence continues at coordinate 140,729,827 of NC_089589.1, read as the reverse complement.
GCTCCCCGGGTCGGTTTCTAGTATGGCGGTAGCAGCGGCGACGGTGCTGGCAGCGATCCCAGTGGGGATGATGGAGGCTTCGCTAGAGGTGTCCCTTGCGGCCCCTCCTCCATCGGCTGTGGCGGAAGAGGAGAGGGAGACCGAGCTCCCTGCCTCACCGGGTGGAGGGCTGCATGGCTCACCCTCGCAGTTGGAGCTAAAGGCACCAGGGGGAGATGTGGCTGGGATGGAGTCACAACACCTGTCGGTGGCCCGTGCAACCGAGGTGGTGGAGATCCCTTCTGACGATGAAGCAGATGACGTGGTGGACCTACCGACGTCATCACGAGAACTGGCGGTGGTTTAGTCGGAGGCTGGGTCCTCCGGTAGGCTGGAGGATGGTTACTTGGAGTGGCCCTTCCCTGAGGACCCGTCAAAGGTTTGGTTCGTCCTTCGGGATTCCTAGGAGTGCCAGCTTTGGGACATCCTTGGGGGAAATGACTCGCCATGGAGTTCGATCTTGCCAAGCTATCGGTGAAGCTTGAGGACGCCCAGGAGCGGGTTAAGTCCACCCAGCAGTGGTCAAGGTCGACCTGTAGCTCGCCACGGAGGTGAGTTTCTCGTGTTTGTCCTTGAGCTCTTAGTCTCTTGTTGGTTTCCTCAGCATGCTTGCTTCTCGTTTTCATAGGGTCTGCAGGAGATGTCGTCCCAAAAGTCCCATTTCCTACGGATGTAGCATGCCTGGATGGCCGAGCTTGAGCGTCAGCTAGAGTCCTCCCACCATGAGTCCTAGGACCTAGCGGCTGAGGTGACCGTGGTGCGGGTGGAGGAGCAACGTGCGGTGGAGCGGGCGACCGCTGCTGAGCGGGGGCTTGAGGCGGCAAAGGCCTGCTAGGCAGAGACTGAGGTGGGGCTATAGAAATCCCTATCGGACACCGAGGCGGCGCTCCAAAAATCCCTAGAGACCCTTGAGTTAGAGCAGAACGTACTAGAGTCGGAGCAGAATGCTCTAGGGTCGGCGCGACAGGCCTTGGAGTCGGAACGGAAGGCCCAGTCTGAGGCAGACCAGGAAGTGCTCGTGCTTCAGGGCCAGGTGATGGGGACGGAGGAGGCGAATGCCCGGCTACGCGAGCAGGTGGCCCGGCAGGCAGAGGGACTCTCCGCCCTCGAGAACTTCCACCTCGGTATGTACCTTTTCTGTTTTTCATTGTGTTGGTTTCTTCCTTTAGCTTGTTTCTGAGCTTGTCACCCTTCTTCTAGAGCTACGCGGAAAGGTGGAGTCATTGGAGCGGGACCTAGAGACGGCCAAGGCGACGTTTGGCTGGAATGCGAAGGCGCTGGCCAAGTCCCTTGAGGAGCGACGTGCTCTCAAGGGGGAACTTGACCAAATCCATAATGTTGCCCAGCTCATCGTCTCGGAGGTCTTCGGGTCGGTGCCAAGCACCAGCGCGCCAACCATCCGGTTGGCGAAGGTTCCAGATGAGGTCCGGGCCCTCATCACACATGGGCTATTTTATGGAGCATGGGGGGTGTTGACTTCGGTGGCAACGCACCACCCGAATCTAGACTTCGCCACTATCTACAGCAGGTATGCTGACGGCTTGAGCATGGAGGACATCCAATCGCTCGGGGAGAGCTTGCTGCCGCACGCAAGGTTGGTGGCAGAGCAAGTCTCTGCACAGTGGGTGATGGATGCCCATCGTGAGGACATGGTTGGAAGCGTGCTTCAGGGGGATGTCGCCCAGCCTACGGACGGCGTGGAGCCTGGGTCGGAAGTGGACATCGCCCCGCCTTCAACCGAGCCGAATGTCGTCCAGCCGAGGAGTGAGCAACCCGTGCCTTCCCTGGTCGCACTGACAGCAGATGCCACCGGGGGGCCCCAATAGCTTGTAAAGTATAAGTAGTTTAACAGATGTAAAAAGTTTAAGTTCATGGGGGAGTCCCCGTGTAAACGTTCTTGTGTACTCAATGACTACAATTGGTTTCGTTTTTTGTGACGGGGTCACTTCGTTCGGGGAAGCTTGTCCCTTTCATTCCTTAGTTTTACCTTAGCATAATTTTGTTTTTATTCTTTCTTCTTCGTACTTGCCCGTTCGTCCCATAGGCTACAACCTTAGGAGCCCGAGCGTGGCCCGCGAGGCTTACCTACTCGTAATCGTAGGTAGAGGCGGCGTGCAATCGGTCGGAATATTTTAAAGCAAAGCTAAGTAAGGCAATTTAAAGGAACGAACTACCCTTTTGTTTGGGTAGGAAGGAGTTTTACCATATGTCAGTAAACGAAAAGAGAGGTAGTAGTGCACCCTCGTGGAGCCCCCGAGTGACCCAGGCCAAAAGTGTTCAGGTCAGGGCGCTTTAATAGGAGCAAACGTTAAGTAAACAATGGTAAGACTGAATTTTAGGGGAAGAAATGACATAGTTGTTCCAAGCATTGGTGAGAGTGTTGTCGTTGTCATCCTTCAATCGGTAGGCGTCTGGTTGGATCACCTTGACCTTTAGTCGTCCGGATCCTTGCTCGCTATGCTCCCTTTCTTGGCCACTGCTTTTTTGCCTTTTTCTTACTTCGGTCCGCCGGCATATCGTAGAAGGCGCTTGAGGAGCTCATAGTCCTTGTAGAGGTGTTTGACTAGGTAGGCGTGGTTGGTGCATGGGCTCTCCATGAGCTCATGGAAGTGGGCCAGAAGGTCCTGCTGGGGCTGCTTGCCTGTGTGATCAGCCGCGGCGACCAACACAGAGTTGGCCGGTCGGCAGTGATCTTTTCTATTCTTTTTCCCCTCTGCGTGGAGGGGCCCTAGTCCTAATCCTGGCGCTTGGCTTTGCCTTTGCCTCAGCCTCTGTTGGAACGCACCAGCCGTGAGCAGCATTCTCTGGATGCGTTGGACAAAGTCCCATGGTCCCGGGCCATCCGGGCTGGTACTCCGGTTGCTGCTGCGAGCGTCTCGGTTCGGCCTGAACCGCTCATGTATAGGCGGTCAGTGCAGAGCGGTCGCCAAGTCAAGACGAGGTGCGGATGTGGCCTCTTATGCCGCGCTCGGTGGCTATAGCGATGAGCGGGTGGAGAGATTCATCTGGTGCATCCCCGCTCCCCTGGTGGGAAGGGAGGCCATGAGTCAGTGTAGCAATGCGGAGCTCTCCGCCTGTTGAATAGCGGTGGTCTCCGCTAGTGCCCAGAGGTTTCGGTGGATCGCCTATTCCTGGGGGTCGTTCGACTCGATAAGGCCGCGCAGAAGTATCGCCACAATGGTGATGTTCTGATTGGCCCAAGCGAACTATGGGGGATTGTTCCCCTTATCCATGGTGTTGCGCTGGACCCGACGGGGGCGAACCCAGGCGCTGCTCACCGGTTTATGCGCGCGGGGCACAGTGTGGTGCGCCGAGCGCGCTGGCGCAGTCGGCGGCTGGTTCAGCCGCTGTTGTTGTAGCTCCTCGTCGTGCTCTCATGTGAGCGCGGGGGTCTCCACATGAGGGTTTGGAGGGGTGTGAGTCTGCAAGGTCTCCGTTACCACCGGTGGCTATCCTGAAGCGTCCATCATAGCGCACTCCTAGGATGGACAGTGGCTAGGCACCACGTCGCCGATGCTGGAGCCATCACTCTCAACATCATCATCCATGAGGTCGATGAAGCAGGTGGGAGCATAGCTCGCCATCCCCATGAATTCGGATGTGAGAGGGGGCGGCGTCGACATCCTTTAGAGCCCCTGAGCATGCGCGTCCGTGGGGGATGCGAGGCCATAGGGGAACCAGTCGCATGGCGGTCGTGTCGGGGACAACGGGGTCCCTCTGGATAATCAGCGGAAGATAGAGAATAGTGAGTAAATAACAGCATGTACATTACTCACAGTGGGGTTTGAGCAGAGAGTTTGCTCGGAATGAAGCGCAGGCGCCTCATTGTTGAAGTCATCGTGTGTCCTGGAGCCGATGGAGGGCGCCCCTCCAATGGGCGCCAGAACGAGTGCCTCCTCGTAGAGGTGTAGTACGCCAAGCCGGTTGGTGGTGAAGTCCAGGCTTCCGAGGAGGAAGGCCTGGGATGGCTCGAAGAGGGGTGGAACCCACATCCCAACAGGTGGGAGTGCGGAAAACTCTAGTGAGCCAAAGCAAGTCGTATCGCTCGAGCCTTCCATGGCAAAAGTGGAGGAAAAGTGGGCCATCCGATGACCAAAATGTGTTGAACGTACAACATCTTCCCCACGGACGGCGCCAACTGTCGGTGCCGAAAGTGACCAACACATAAATATTTGTAATTTTGCCGTACGTTGTGATCGGAGGTGGCCTAGCACTCAATGACACATGGTTTATACTGGTTCAGGCAGCGTGCCCTACGTCCAGTTTGAGTCGGTCGGTGACTTTATTCCTGAGCCCAGGTGCTCGAAGTTTGCAGTGGGGTTACAAACGAGGAGTAAGATGGGGTATGAGAGGTTCGGTCGGACTCTAGTCAGAGGGGCCAAGAGTTACGGGAGCTCCGCTATGTGCTAAGTGAACTTGACTGATCTGAATGAATCTAAATCAACTTACTTGAACTGAGTTTTTTGGGAGAGAATGCATCCCCTTTTATAGATGAAGGGGATGGCCTTACAAGTGAGAGGGAGAGAGTACGTATGCTACTAATCCTTGTTGCCCACGCCGGTGGGTATAAGATGACTGTAGGCACCCACAACATTGTTGATGTTACTGTTGAATGTTAGATGCATGTGGGAGGTTGTGTTGTCTCCTTTGGGTACGGCAGACGTCGGTGCCTGCCACACTGTTGAAACCTGGAGGCATGCAAGGGGTTTTACCATGTTCCCCTAGAACGGTAAATGTCGGCGCCTACAACACTGTCGATGCCTAGAGGCATGTGGGGGTGCCTTACCGTATGGGAGTTAATGGCGCCCACAATACTGTAGGGGAAAATGTCGGCGTCTACAACACTGCTTGGGTTCTGTTGTGCCAGGGAGGTTGTAGAGTACTGTTTCTATAGGCGTATAGGGTATGGACCCTGGTATTGTGGTTTGACTTATGCACCCTGCCTTACTTTCTTCGTCTGTTTCCTGGTCCTTACCGAGCAGGCGTCCCCGGTCTATTGGTCCTAGTCGGCTCTGAATGCGCTAGTTGGAGAAGAGCAGTGTAAGCAGGGTTTGGCGTATCCCCGGTCGAAGACGTGGGTCAGAGCCAGAAGCAGTGTTTGGGCCAGGCCTTCCGGTCGGAGAGGCCGTTCGGAGGTGGGCTGGAGACCGAAGCGAGCGCTCCGATCGGAGAGGCGGGCTGGAGTCGGAAAGCGGGTGCTGTTTCTCCTCGGCTAGGCCTTCCGATCGGTGATTGAATCACCCATCTGTCCTGTTGTTTAGGTATTTGGGCCGGCCCATGAGTTGCGGGTTGCTCGCAATGTTGTCTATTGGACCAAGCCTTTGTTGGGAAGCCGGTACACGAGAGACCCCGGGTTTATGAACCCGACACCATCTTTTGAATTTATTGGTCGGCACCAATATGTGATTTGGTGTTTTGGGAGAGAGTTAATTCACCGTTTCACCTACAATACTTTATAATATAGGACAAATATTGAGTTCTTAAGTACTTTTATAATTAAAATTCCTCCTCATTTTATTCCTGGCTAGATAACAGAGATTCTATATATATAATATATGTTTTACAACACGTATTTGAACTAACACACCTGCAGGGATGCTATATATACTTCATCTTACTATTACTAATTAGAGGCACAACGGAGGCACCACGTTGATTCTCACCAAATGCGCTAGGAAAAAAGATAAATTATAGAAATTCTCACAATAATCAGAAACATCTGGCCTTTAATTTGATAGACTATAATCATCAGCACCGATATTAGCCGTTGGATCTATTGTAGTTTATTAAAAAATTACCCACCACTGCCATTATAAATAATACATAAAGTAACCCCTAATTTTGCATATAAATTACACACCTCTGCCATTACAAAAGATAATTAAAAATAGCCCCTTATATTTGTATATAAATTACCCATGTCTGCTATTATGAAAAATAATTCAAAATAACCCCTAAATTTGCATCTAAATTACCCACCATAGCCATTATGAAAAATAATTTAAAATAACCCTCTAACATTGCGTCTAAATTACCCAGCTTTGTCAATATGAAAGATAATTTAAAATAATCCTCTAACTTTGTATCTAAATTTACCCACATCTACCATTGTCAAAAAATTACCCGCATCTACCATTATGAAAGATAATTTAAAATACATCCTAATTAAAGATAATACAAAGTAATATTCTAAGTTTGTATTTAACCTATCCATATATGTCGTTGTGAAAGATAATAAAAGGTATTACCTTTATATTTGTGTGTACCTTGGCCATTATAAAAAAATAAGCAAAAAAATTCTAAAATCTACACATAAATAGAAATATATATTATTAGAAAAAATTAATTCAATATAATAAAGTATGATATATACATATCTAAATTAATTATAGAGTTATGTAATCATGAAATAAAATAACTATAATGTTATGTTCCACCATGTATGTCAAATATATGTGTATTCATTAGGATAAATATTTATTTTAATAACTTATGAAACATGGAAAATTGTTCAATTAACAAACCAGGTAGCAATAACACTCTATATTAATACTCCATGATAATAAATTTCATAAGTTATTATTTTACATAAGTTTATATATTTTTACTGAAACATTGTGTCAATATTATTAATTTAATTTTATGCACTCTATGATATATATAAATAAAACTACACACATATAATCCTGTGATATAACAAGTGTCAGGATGCAAGCCAAGTTTCAACTTATATGGAAAATAGTACTACTAGGATATAGACTCTTTTAAATAAAAATCAATTTTTAATAAAAGATAAAGAATACTAGAATATCTAATTAACATGTAAAAAAATTGTAGCTTAATTAAAAGTTAAAAGATAAACTATAGGTTTATCAAGAGTTTATATATCTCAGGACTAGATTTCAATTAAATACATATCACGCCAAAAAAAGATAAATACTAGAAATTCTAAGTAGAGGTCCCCACTAGGGCCTGCATGTTAATCCTCACAAGACTTGATTTGAAAACAAAAGATAGATCTTAGAAATTCTCATAAAAGTCTAAAATATCTTACCATCAATAATAATAATAGCTATTGGATCTATTCTATTTTCTAAATAACTATCCTTTTGTGCTATCTTGTAAAACAATATAAATGACTCTAATTTATGTTACCCCCATATGTCATTAAAAAACATGAGCTAAAGTAGACCTAAATTGGCAATTAAGTACCGATGTCTTCTTATTATGATCGATAAATTACGTAACTCAATGTTCATCTAATTATTAGAAAAATTAGATGCCCGCAAAATCAGCATCTAAATTATCAACATCTCCTATTATTACAAAAAATTGCTTAGATAACAAATAGATCGTGTATATGTTTCCACATTACAAACCTCTATCAATTTAGTATAGTATGATTTGATTAAAGTAAATATATGTATCGTGCCAACATGCATGAGCTACAAAATACATTTGTTATGTTTCATCACATAAATAATATTTTTTAATAACTCAAATCAAATGATACTAACAAATTATTTAAAACCACATTAGTAACCATAAAATTCAATTTAAGAGATTATTACTTTATATATATTTATATATTTTAACTAAATATTTGACATGTCTATATTGATAGTATAACCATAACTGTAAATATAATTCCTTGATAGTAAAATTCAATCATCTTGAGAAGTGTGGGAGACCACTGGTGGCTATATTTTTTGGCCCTTTAAAAACACTTTAGAGTAAAAATTGTTCATTACAAAGTTTAAGTATTAAAATTCTCTTGACGTTAGCATTGCTACCTCAGTCCGAGATCTCACTTCAAGCTCTATGACTTATATTAAGCAATATGGTGCATGCTTCAAATAATGTCTTATGCTATTGTAGTACTTAAGAACATACTCTACGATCTAAAATCCTTATTTTAAAAAGTGTAAAAAGGAGAGTTAATGAAATATACAATAAGCACAACAGTTTCAAATTAACACGACGAGAGAAAAATCCGTAGCAGTAGACAAGAATAAAATTTGAAAAATCAAAATTTAGATTCATGACTTTATAAGATATACGAACATGGTGTAACAAGAGCCACCATAATTAATGGTAAGGTTTCAAAGTAATTGCATATTTAAAATATATAGAGGTGCCATGCAAAGAAAAAAATATGAATATGAATAAAAATATATAGATTACTCCCTTGAAGAAATAATAATTAATAAGTTTATGATAACTATATATTGGCTACAGAGTATCTACTCTGTCTACTATGTTAGAAAATAAACAAAGAGAAAATATACAATTTAATATAAGTAATTCTTTAGTAGTCGGATGTACTTTCTCCATTTCAAATTATAAGACGTTTTGAGTTTTCTAATTACATATCTTTTGATTCACGTACATGTACAGTCTACATACATCGTAAAAACAATATATTTAGAAAAAACCAAAATTGTCTTATAATTTAGAATAAACGGATAATTAAACAGTACCTAATAATACCTATATCCGCTAAATTCTAAGCCGTGAGAGAGCACGGGTTGATGGACTAGTTTTTCTAAAGGGGAGAAGGTGCAGGTGAGGTGGCCAGTCGCACCTCGCTGTCGGACTTTGCACGTATAAAAAGAATAACGACGTACGCTGATAAACTTGTAACCCAAAACACAATCAAGTTGAGAACGATAGCGCCGGCGAGCGGATACTGCCGCTTGATGACATGCGGTGCTTTCAATCGCTTGTACTGACGTAGAAACCTCCAGACTATGCGGAACCCAGTGCGAGGCCCGATCCACTCGACGATGAACATGGTCAGGAAATAGATGGCCGTGTAGATCGCCAACAGCACGTAGAAGAAGGCCTCTCTTGCGCTCACCACGGCTGTCAGCGCCGCGAAGAAGGCCAGCAAAAGGCTCACGAGCGACACCCACATGCAGTGCAGCGCCAGCACAAAGCTCTTCCACGAGCCCGCGGAGCGCGACGCCTTGCCGTAGACGAGCAGGACCACGGCGACCACGGACGTCGCCACGGCCACGGTGTCCAGGCAGAGGAACCACTTGAAGAAGACCTTGCGAGAGAGGATGGCCTCGCCCGTGGTGCCGTTGTACCCGCCGGGCAGGTTGAACCCGGCGGCGAACGCGGAGGAGGCAATGAGCACGGCTACTACGGCGAGGCTGTCGGAGGTCTTGTCTATCCCCTGCCACCCCACTGCCGTAGCCGCGTCGTTGCCGCCGCTCCACCTCCACGGCTTCAGGTGGTCCTGCCTCTGCGGCCGGAGCTGCGCCCCGTAGGCGACCAGCGTCACCACCAGGCTTACCATGGTGAAGAAGTTGGTCGATCCCGCGGCGAGATCGAAAGCCGTGTGCCCGTCGTTGTTCAGGACGTTGGTCCTCACCTTGCCCTTCCGGAGCAGGTCCTTCACGACGCTGTGCGCGCCCGCGGCCACCGCGAGGTGGAGCGGCGTGTTCCCGTCCCTATCCTGCGTGTCTAGGTGGCCGCGCTGGAAGGCGGTAGTGGTGGCTAGAGCCACCACGTTGGAGCGCTTCTCCCTGGCCGCGGTGTGCACGAAGGTCCTGCCGTCGTTGTCACGGAGCTCGATAGCGTCGGGGCATCTCCGTACCATTTCCACCACTATGCCGGCGTGGCCCATTCGCGCCGCGACGTGAAGAGCTGACTGACCGCCCGAATCCTTCTTATACATCGTTCGCGTCGGGGGCGCGGTGCTCAGGATTGCGCGCACGATGGTGAGGTCGCCGTCGGACGACGCGAAGTGGAGCGGGGTGCTGCCACTGGAGTCGACTTGGTCCACCAGTTCCGGGCTCCATTTCAGTAGCAGCTCAACCATTTCTGTAGGTGGCCAGCGTTAGAATTTATATATAATTCTTTTTTGCAAGTCTGTCTCAAAAGATGTTTTTCTCGTCCAAAATCTATAGTTACTAACATTTATGATATCAAATAAATATTATTATAATAATTATGATGTATATACTTTATAGAAAATCTTTAGTATTTGGAAAACTTAACTTTAATCAAAATTAGAATTGCATTTTTTAAGATAACTTTAATCAAAACTAGAATTGCATTTTTTTAGTACGGTACGGGGTAATCTCTGTCTCCTATAATCCTCAACCCACTAACATTCTACGTCTACCTGATGCTGTAATCTGTCCGCCTCATCAGCCCACTAGCACTAATTATTATAACTCACTAGCACGTGCATTTGTGATATGCACGTCATCCACTAGCATGCATTTAGGTGTCTATATAAGCATGCTACATTATCCATTAACATTAATTTATAATGATTTATTCTTTTATATAAGTAATTATATGTAGTCCAATTTCATTCTAAATCATATGCAATTTCCCCAGCAACACGCGAGATATGCTTCTAGTAATCTTTATACTATGCACCCAATGCAACAAGAACCATGATCATTAGGGTGGGACACGACTTAAAGAAAAGATATGCCAACAAGAACCTAACCTGTGCTGTGGAAAACGGCAGCGTGCAGAGCATTCTGCGAGCTCGGCCCGGCAGATGACGCGGCCCGGCATGTCGTAATCGCTCTCACAGCTTCCAACGACCCGCTGATTACCGCCAAATACATCGCCGACACGCCTGCGTTGTTCAGCTCCGCCGCCAGCTCCGCCGCCTCCATGACAAGCGCCTCTACCACAGTGCCATGCCCGTGCCTCGCCGCCAGGTGCAGGGCCGTGTCCCCTGCCTCGTTCTTGCATCCCAGGATGCTCTCGCCGCAGTCCCGGGCCAGCTGAGCGAGCATCTTGACGGCCGTGGCGTGCCCAGCCCTTGCCGCGGAGTGCAGCGGCGTGTCCAGCGCTAAGTTCCGGCGAGAGAGCAGGCCCTGATGATCCCGGAACCTGAGGCACAGCTCCCGGATCAGCTCATGGTGCCCTTGCGCCGCAGCCACATGTAGCACGGTGTTCCTCCCAGCAGTCACCTCGTGTATGCTGCACTGTCCATGCTTATAGATGCCTGAAAGAGATAAAATACGCAAATTATAAAATAACCAAGATTATTGGTCACGGACTCACGGTTCTACCAACCCCGTGGTCCCGTACAAGCCAGAGAAGACATAAGACGTGTTTGGGACCGCGTCAAAACAATCATCAGCATGGAGAATCAATCATGTTTGGCAATCTTAATTATTATAGCAATCGGGAGTATAAAATGACATTTACGCCCTTCTTCAAATCACCATCCGTTTTGTGTTCATTAATATGCAGGGAGGCGCCTCCATCCTCTGACTGAGTGGAGGCGGGAAGAAGACAGGGAGCGGACAGAATCATTACTATATGAGTAGTTATGGAAATATTTTTATGATTGTGAAAACATATATTCATGGGTTAATTTATATTGCTTTATATAATCGCAGAGGTGGGTAATGATTTTGGAAATAGAATAGATTCAATGTGTGATTAGATCAGAGGCTACCAAATTGATGACCAGATGTTTCTATTCTTGTGAGAATTTCTAAGCTTTATCTTTTGTTTTTATATGAGTTCTTGTGAGTATTAACATGGAGGAACCATCGATGACCTCTAGTTACAATTTCTAGAATTTATTTTGTTTCTTCTAGTGCGAGATGTAGACAGATAAACCTAATATTGATGTATATAATCTCTTGTTACATCACTTTCTGTGACGTCGTGAACCTGAGTTTAGCTTTTGACTAGTATATTTGTTGCATCATGTTCAGGTAAAACTCCATTACTTATTGTATCTTTTAAATTTTTATTTTTTATTTCATAAAACAAGATTATACATCCTAGGATACCCTCTTAGTTCTTTCAATGGCACAAATTGTCCTTCCAACTTGCACCATGACACTTAGCATACATAATTTTTTATATCATAGAATTATATGTGTAACAATATTTATAAAACATAGAATGCTTAAAATTATATTACAAATACTAATATGACATAACGTTTTGGTCAAAATTGTATGCACTTATTTAAAATAAAAACTTTTAAAACTTATTATCATGCACTACTAATATAGCTTAAAGAGTTATTACTATATAGATTTTAAGAGAACATTTTTCCACACTTAATAAGCTACTAAAATAAATATTTATTCTAATGTATATGTGTCTATTTAATCTATTTCATGGAACATAGCATTATGCTTACTTTGAACTTAACCGTTGTAGAAGTGTGTAAATTAGAAATATATATCATACTTTGTGGATATTAAATTATCTTGCCTACTAATAGCTTATATTAGTATTTACATGTAGATTTCAGAGATACTTTTGTTTATTTTATAACATATGTGGTGCTTAATTTAGATACAAAATAAAATGTTTAATTTAGGAGTAACCTTAGGGGGTGTTACTTTTCATTATCATTCATAATGTCAAAAGTGGGCAATCTATAAAAAAGTACTAGGGGTCATTTTTAATTTATATTTCACAATGATATAGAAGGTAATTTAGATACAAAGTTAAGGAGCTATTTTGAATTATCTTTCAGAATGGCAGATGTGGACAATTTAGATGCAAACTTAGAGGATTATTTTAAATTATCTTTTGTAATGATAGAGGTTGGTAATTTATATAAAAATTTAGGGGGTTATTTGAATTATCTTTCATAGTGACGGAGTTCGGTAATTTAGATGCAAATTGGGGGGGGGGGTATTTTGGATTATCTAACATAATGACATAGATGGGTAATTTATAAAAAAAAATTAAGGGGTTATTTTGAATTATCCTTCCTAATTGTGGAGGTGGGCAATTTAAAAGATCCGATGTCAATTCTTGGTGATGATGATTATAATCTACCAAATTAAAACAAATTGTTCCTAATTATATTTTGTCAAAATTTCTAGATGTATCTTTTTTTCTAGCATGCCTAATGAGAATTAATGTGGAGATTTTGTTAGTCCCCTAATTTCTAATAGTAAGATACAATGAGCCCAACCCGGTCAAATTAAAATGTCGATTTCCTCGCAAAAAAATTAAAATGTCGATTATTTTTTGGTTTGCTGAATGTTAGGTGTAAGTGGTATAGTACCCAGGATTTTATATGCAGGACAACCAATTTCTATCATGAAATCACTCATCCATACTGCCCTCAACATGTGGGACTCTTCTTTCACGATGCTGGGCAAACTTTATAAGTCCCATGACCGCTCATTTAAATTTGAACATTAGTTTGAATAGAAAAGTTTCACAAATTTATCATGAGGATACAGATAGAAACTAACTTTATATCAAATTATAGTTTTTAATGAAATCTATAACTTTGGATTTATTTCTATTTGAAGTTGTTTACATGTGTGCAAATAATCTACCAAAGTTTTGAAAAACAAGGTTGAAAGGAAAAAATATTGCATTACTATCAGCAATTTATGTGGGGTCTAAGGCTAGTCTATGAGAATTTTATGGGTTTTAAATAAGATGACATGGTATAATATAGATGAAGGGAGAGATAATAAAAGTTCTATGAGATAAAATGAGTTTCATGGTGATAAAATTTGTCGACACTGTTTTCAGCACATACATAGGAGAGTGTTGCAAACTGGGATATGAAATCCCCACTGAGAGTCTGGCCTAATCTCACCAACTGTGCGTTGAAAAACATTGCGAGCCTACATGTGTCTCAATAAAGACAAACGCATGCACGCGCGCGCACACACAAACACTTTGTCTTGTTTTCTATGTGAAAAAAGGGTCGTCACAATTGCATTAGTTAGTAACAAAAACAAATTTATATATCCTAACTAACCTATAGTTCTCCACTAGGCATGCATGTAGCCACCTGACATGGCAAAGTAAAACCTAGGTGACAAGGATACGTAATGTAGAAAGATAGGTAAAGCGACATATACAGTTGGACCATCATATTGTCCCAAACAAGTATATACATGATTAAAGCGTTATAAAGGATAAAATACAATATGATAAGGACACTTGCCTGTCTCAAATACTTCAAACTCTTTTTCTTGCATGTCCACAATCAACTCCCCTTCTGATCAACGCAAGCATCCAACGCAACATGCAAGTACACGTATAAGGAAAAAAAAAAGACCAGACATGAACACGGCACAAAGGAAAAGGTTATTAAACTGCATCAGCAACAGCGAGAATCGCTAAGAATTGAGTTATTAAACCGTGAAAGTTATGACAGGCCTTACTATGCACAAAACCAAAATGTTATATCGTATCAAACTGTTTTCCGGTGAAGGTTTGACACTACTACAAAATGATTTTAAGAGAAAACTCTTTTTATTTATAGAATCGGCAAAAGGAGTCCATGTCTCTAAAAATAGCCAGCAATTTTAAAGATGGATGAACCATTCATGGAGACACTTAATAAACTACCATCTCCTAAAATGAATTAACAGAGGCGGATCCTTTAAGTTGACCACCTCTGAAAACGAGGGAGATTTTCAGAGTCAGTCTACTGTTTATTGAGGTCTAGCCTTCTACCTGTTATACATTCGTTTTAGCCTACGGTTAGACTCATAGTATATAAGAGAGGGGAGAGAAACCCTAGGCCACTCCTTAGCTTCTCCAGGAACTTGGTAAATGAACTCCCTATTTGAGTTTTTTTTTGGTAAAAAGGAAAAACCGGACTCCTCCAACAACTCGGTAAAACAACTCTTAAAAATAAGAAGTTGCTAAATCTCCCCAGACTCGTAACTTCTAGCACTCACAGAAACTCCATAGTCGCCCGTGTTATGTGTTTTCCCCCAGTGTTTGAACCCGCCTCTTCCGCGTTGATTTGGGCAACCACGCTGTTGCCTACCTACTGGCTGCCCCTGCATCCCAACTCCTACCGCTGCCCCTTGAAGGTACATGCTCCCTGCCAATCGTTTCCTTGCTAGGCCCAAATTGAAAAGGCAGAAAAAATTTAGTAAGATCATGCATGAATTGATTGTGTCAGCTTGGTTGAATGTTAGCAAAGATCCAATGATTAGAACCAATCAAACTCACTGGCTGAGCAAGGAGGGGCAACGACGCCTGCTAAGGCTGTCAAAAATGCCTAATAATGAGAGTTGGAGCTACAGGGATGTCGTGCGGACCTAAAATTGCTGCACAAACAATGTGGCCTTTTTTTTGTTTCAGAAAGTTCATATAGAAAACTCTTGTAGAAGTAGATAAATCGAGTCTGCTACTTATTTTGTTAACATGCTAAAGTCAATATTTCAGTAAGTAAATTATACAAAGATGTTCTAATGCCACACATTTCTATTATCCCTTTGTCCCAGATTCATAAACATCACCCAATGCCACCACCCTCCACCTCACTCTAGTTGGTGCGGAGGCAGACCTCTCTCTGCTTGGAGGCGGTGGTGACCACGCACGATACGTGGAGGAGCTCATGCACCTGTAGGTAAGGATGCAAATGGTACAGATATTTTTCGACCATATTCGAGACCGAGTCTATTTAGAGGAGTTTAGTTATGTCCGTATCCGAGTCCGGATATTCAACATCTAATACCGTATCCATATCTGAATACTCAAATCGTATATTTATGATATCGATATCCAATCATACCCTATCCGACATAGCTGACACTATCCGTATTTGAATCCGAATAGAAGTATGAAAACGCAGATATAATATCAGTGATATCCGTCCATATCCAATCCGTTTGCATCCCTACCCGCAGGGAGATGAAGATGAAATGGATTCTTGGTATCGGCATCTGGAGCACCGATTCGTCATTACTGGTACAACTTTGCCTACTCTCCTCACTACTAGAAACTAGAGATTTCGTGAGGGGGATAGTTTTTCGTGAGAGTGGCAAACACACTCATGAAAATAATCGTTTTCACGAGGGTGATGTAAATCCCACCACGAAAACTATATTTTCATGAGAGTGCTCCACACACCATCATGAAAATCAACTGTTTTCGTGAGAGTACTTGAATACCCCCATGAAAATGACTATCCCGCCACGAAATTGTCTATTTTCATGAGAGTGATTATTTTCATGAGAGTCAAATTCCACCGTCACGAAATATGGGTAGCTGGTTTTCAGTACAAAAATAATTGCTTAAATACTAGAAATTGAAAAACATGAATAAAAGTTTTCTTCTTTTAATCTGCAACGAAATTTTGTAACTAGTCTTTCTCCCTCATGCTAACTCCAAATGTGGTGATTCTTTTTCCTAAATGTTTCTAAAATCATGATCTATCAATTTATTGTGTTCTTACAGCTATTATTTTTGTCATCTTTTCATGTGACTTTATTCTATCAATTTAAAATTTGAATATCAAAAAATGACAACTTCAACCAACATTTTAAAGCAGTAAATGGTTTCAGCTGAAAAGTCACAAACATAAAAGTTGTACAACTCATCAAGATCTACAACTTTTATTTTGGTCATTTGTTCATCCGACAAAATAATAGTAACATTGTTAATAAATTTTACAAATCTCTCATTGTTCACAAATTTTATATATCTCTCATTAGTTTATATGAGAGATATGTAAAATTTATGAACAATGTTACTGTCGGTGTTTTGGACCGGTGGGCCCTTAACCAACTAGTGAAAATGTACTACGTGCCCCTAATCCCGGATGGTGATGCAAAGAGACACAAGGTTTATACTGGTTCAGGCAATAGGTGCCCTACGTCCAGTCTAAGAGATCGATATTGTATTCCTTGCACTGAGGTGCTTGTAGTAGGGGGTTTCAAGCAGAGCGGGAGAGGGAGCTAGTCCCAGGTCTCTGCGTGGAGCGGTGTGGGTTGCTTGAGATGTTGATCTCAGGCAGCGGGGAAGCGTGCGTATTACAGAGTGTTGAGCGTGTGTTCGTCTGAGCGTCTACGCGTGAGTTCGTGAACCCGTGAGCTCACATGCTCGTGTCTCGTGAGTATCTGTCTGTGTTCCTCTAGAAACGACCCCGGTCTCTCCCTTTTATAGTTGAAGGAGGGACAGGGGTGATACATGTGTTCGCTACGCAGCGTCTTGTGAGCGGAGGTGGCGTGTCCGAGCCCTGTAGCTTATCACTGTGGCGGCATGGTCGACGGAGCGGTCTTGTCCTTGATGCACTGGAGCGACGCACTGGTCACGACCGATCCTGTGCAACGTGGGAGCTCCAGTGATACCTTGAAGCAGGGCATGGCGAACGACGTGCCGGTCGCTGTATGTCGACAGCGTAGAGAGCTGAGGCTTAGTCGGTGCAGAGGCCGAACCATCGTGGGGGGCTCGGCGGGCGCGAATCCCGAGGCTGCTGAGACCCTGAAGCGGATTGTCGAGGCTCGGAGGGAGCAGTTGATCCTGTACACTGATTCCGAGGCTACAGTGGCCCGGACTTGACTCCCCATGCCGCGTTGTCCTTGGAGCAGGGGTTAGGTAGCACAGAGCAGTGCGGGCGTCAGTTGTGGGCACAGTACCGAGCATAGTGGCTGGTAACCCCTGCCCCATCCTGTCCCGGACGGCATGGTGTTGATGCGACTTCCCATCTCGTCGGTCACTCCGCTATGTCGAGCCGTCGTCCGGCTGACGTTGTGGGAGTGGTTGGTCGCGCTAGTTGGACGTGACATTCTATCAGGGAGATCGGTCGAGGTGGAGGCGACGGGGTTGTTGCCGAGCTAGCCTCGAGCAAGGCGGAGAATCGGCACCTCGTCCGAGGCCTTATGTGCCAGGCCTCGAGCGAGACGGAGAATCAGTTCCCCGTCTGAGGCCTTACGTGCGAGGCCTCGAGCGAGACGGAGAATCGGTTCCCCGTCCGAGGCCTTACGTGCGGGGTCTCGAGCGAGACGGAGAATCGGTACTCCGTCCGAGGCCTTACGTGCGGGGCCTCGAGTGGGGGGAGAATCGGTAGCCTCGGACAAGGTGGGGTTTTGCCGGCGGTTGTCCTTTGGCTTCGATTTTTGCAGGGTCTAACTTTGGGGACCCCTTTTTTATGGTACCCGACAGTAGCCCCCGAGCCTCGGGGAGAGCGTGAGCGCTCTCCCTGAGGTTTTGACGAGACTTGGTTTGCGGCAGCTCCTGGCGGGATGGCGTTTTGTACTCGAGGCCTCGGTGGGTGCGCGCGAGCGCACCCGCCGGGTGTAGCCACCGAGGCCCTGGAGGAGTGGATTTATTCCTTCAGGGGCTTTTCACATGTTGAGCGAGGGGTTTTATCGCGTCTACCGAGCCCACGAGTGTGAGTTCGGGTCGCTGGGTCTCGGCTTGGTTGCAGGAAGAGCCCCTAGCCTCTGCGCGGAGTAAGAGGGCGATCAGGAGTTTCCCTGTCTTTTTTGTGTGGCCCTCACGCATCCTTTTCGTTTGGAAGGAGGGGTGGAGTATGCCAGGCTACCCTCGGTGGGCGCGAGCAGTGACACCTCCGGTGAGCTGTTATCGGGTAAGTCCAAGTGGAGGCCCGTGCCCCATTCAATAAGGGTCGGCTGGTGGTCCAGAGACGCACTCCAAAAGTACCAAAGGGCTTCTCTAGTGGGTCCTAGGGCCGTTCGATTGGCCTCGGGGGCTCGATGCCTCCCTTCGGTGGGATCCCATTCGGAGACCTCCCTGCTGGTCTTGGACACGACTTAGGGCATCCCGAGCGATCGCTTGCTTGAGCCTCGGCCATGTACGGGCTCGCCCATAGTCATCCCTGACTCTATTGTCCTGGGGCGGCTGTCGAGACCCTCGGGGGCCTAGCTTTCGAACCCCTGGACCGTAACGGGCTCGATGCCCTTTATCACGTTTTTCCAAGCCTCCGAGTGCGAGCTCAGATCGCTGGTATTCGACCTGGTTGCAGGAAGAGCCCCCGAGCCTCCACACGGAGCGAGAGGGTGATCCGAAGTTTCCCTGTCTTTTTGTGCGACCCTCGCGTATCCTTTTCGTTTGGAAGGAGGGGTTGTTTGTCGAGCCCTCGAGTGCGAGTTTGGGTCACTAGGTCTCGGCTTGGTTGCAGGAAGAGCCCCCGAGCCTCTACACGGAGCGAGAGGGCGATCAGGAGTTTCCCTGTCTTTTTGTGCGACCCTCGCGCATCCTTTTCGTTCAGAAGGAGGGTTTGTTTGCTGAGCCCTCGAGTGTGAGTTTGGGTCGCTGGGTCTCGACTTGGTTGCAGGAAGAGCCCCCGAGCCTCTACACGGAGCGAGAGGGTGATCAGGAGTTTCCCTGTCTTTTTTGTGCGACCCTCGCGCATCCTTTTCGTTCAGAAGGAGGGGTGGAGTATGCCAGGCTACCCTTGGTGGGCGCGAGCAGTGGCACCTCCGGTGAGCTGTTATCGGGTAAGTCCGAGTGGAGGCCCGTGCCCCATTCGATAAGGGTCGGCTGGTGGTCTAGAGACGCACTCCAAAAGTACTAGAGGGCTTCTCTAGTGGGTCCCAGGGCCATTTGATGGGCCCTGGGGGCTCGACGCCTCCCTGCGGTGGGATCCCATTCAGAGACCTCCGTGCTGGTCTCAGACACGACTTAGGGCATTCTGAGTAATCGCTTGCTCGGGCCTCGGCCATGTACGGGCTCGCCCATAGTTGTCCCTGACTCTGTTGTCCTAGGGCGGCTGTCGAGACCCTCGGGGGCCTAGCCTTCGAACCCCTGGACCGTAACGGGCTCAGTGCCCAGTTCCTTCGTCTGAAAGGAATCGGGTGGGGGATATTCCCTTCCCATCGGCTGACAATGGCAGGTGTGCCTTTTGAGGCGGTTTCTTGGGGAGACGGAACGGCGCCTGCTGTTGCTGCGGTCAGATGCGACGCGATGTCAACGGATGGGATGTTACTGTGCACACGATTAATAAGGAAAAGGTGGGCGCGTGGGCGGTTTAATCGGATCTGGATTAACTGTGCCAGATCTGAGGGAAACTTCCCCGATTTCATCGCCCGTTCGTTTTGCCCCCTTCCCGCATAAATACGTAATGAGCCTCGCCCCTCTCCTCCTTACCTTGCCTGCATTTGCCTTTGCTGCCCTCGAGCCGTTGCTAGGAACAGAGAGCACCGGGGAGAAGAAGGGAGAAGGGGGAGAGAGAGCGAGCCTTACCGCCTTAGCCGCATTCTCCACCGCACCCATGGCCGGCGGCGCTGTTGTCCTTCAGGTGGATCCTTGGGGTCCATCCAACATGTCGGCGGAAACGCTGTAGTCGCTTGTCGACGATGGCCTCCTCCGCCTGGTTACCGACCCCACCAGGCCGGAGTGGATTGCTCTGGGGGGCGAGCCGGAGCCGAGGCCACGCGACGGGTACATCATGAGCTTCGTGGCCTTCCATGAGCACGGCTTCGGCCTGCCGACGGACCGGTTCATGCGGGCGCTCTCGCACTATTACAGCATGGAGCTTCACAACTTCAACCCCAACTCCATTGCGCAGGTGGCCATCTTCGTCGCCATCTACGAGGGGTACCTGGGCATTGCCCTCAACTAGGAGCTGTGCCTCCACCTCTTCCGGGAGGGGCATACCACCAAGCCGACGGGCACGACGGGCATGAGGAAGGCGATGAGGGCCAGCGGCTGCACTCTCCAAGTGCGCCAAGACCGGCAGCTCCTCTACATCCTGGCCCAGCTCGCGTCGTCCAACCACCGCTGGTACAATAGCTGGTTCTACCTCCGCAACGATGACGGTGGACTTCCCCCTACACCAGGCGGGTCATGGAGAGCCAGCCAGAGAAGTGAAAGTACGGCGTCCCGGTGGTTGACCAGCCCAAGCAGCAGCCGCTCCTAGAGGGGCTGGAGAGGCTGCGCAGCCACGGCCTTACGGTGGCTGTGGTCGTGGCGGCCTTCCACCACCGGAGGGTGCTGCCGCTGATGGCTCGGCGGCGGCGCCTGTTTGACATGACACCAGATGAGCCGATCGAGGGCGTCCGGATGTCCTCCATCGCCCTCTCCGACGAGGAGATTCTACGTCGGGTGAGAGAGATAGTGGAGGGGTGGCTGAGGAGCGGTGGTCTAACCCCGTTCATGATGCGCCCATCGCGGGGGTACCTCTCTCTAGTAAGTCACATGCTGCTGCAGCCCCCGAGGCCTCCTTGTTCCTCACCGTTTCTTGTTCCCTTATTTGTGTTCACCGTTCCTACAGGGGATGAGGGATGTGCGAGCCTCCCCGCCGCCTGTTCCTGAGGACGCAGAGCGGCGGGCAATGAACCGGGCGCACACCGAGGCGCAGAAGAAGCGAAAGGACGCCGAGGAGGCAAAGCGCAAGAGGAAGATCCTTGAGCGCGAAGAGCTGGAGAAACGTCGTCGGCATCAGAGGCACGAGGGTCTCCCGGTGGAGCCATCCCCATCACCGTCGTTGTCGGATTCCTCGAGCGATGACGATGAGAGCGAGGCGGGGCGGGGTATCCTGGACCATCTCCCAGACATCAGGGGGACCGCGTTCAGGGCATCGGCGAGTAGCCCAACATTTCCAGGAGGAGGAGGAGAGGACACCTTGGGGACGACGATCGCCCACCCCGGGGACAAGGCCGACGCGCCCGAGGCATGGGCGTTAGGGAAGCGCACCGTCAGCCTGGTGGGCTCGATAGTGGAGGTAGAGCAGGCGGCGATGGGGGCGGCGCAACCACCTCCATAGAGGGTCGAGGGGGCGCCGGAGTCTGGCGAAGGCCGGCCGGCACTGGTGGACGCGGCGGCCGTGCCACCGCCATTGCAGAGGAGGGACGCAGTGCCGAAGCAGTTGTGTCCCTGTTTGAGGTGAGTGTTTTTTCGATGGAGTTGGCAGTATCTCCCATTCGTTCCTTGGTCGTATGCTGACCTTGTCGGTGCTTTGCTTTCAGCCGAAAGCATCAGGTGGAAGTGCCCACCCTGGCGCCACGTAAGGCGCTCAAGGTGAGCACCAGCTCCACCGCCCAATGGGTGGTGGAGGTGCAAGCCACCATACAACGTGGCGCGGCATCGACAAGGGCCGACCCGAAGGAGCCGGTCGCCTAGGGAGTGGCTACCAAGGCGGCCACGAAGCAAGCGGAGGAGGAGGAGCCTACGCCCTATGAGGCCGAGGCCTGCAAGTTAGATGGGGCCGAGGTGCCCTCAGTCACCGAGGCCACCAAGGGCGAGTCCGAGACCCGTCGGACTTCCAAGGCTGAGGCGACGGAGGCCGGGGCGCTGAGGACCACTGAGGCCGAGGTGGCAGAGGCCAAAGCCCCCAGGACCACCGAGGCTAGGGTGGCGGAGGCCGGCGTGAGCGCGGCGAAGCCGGTGGCCCAGGAAGCGGAGACGGAGGCGGGGCTAGCTTCAATACCACCCCCAGTCCAAGGCCCACCGTCGTCGCAGGAGAGCGCCTAGGAAGTGGAGGTCCATTCGATCTCCTCCGATGATACTTCCCGTGGAGCAGCCAGCTCCGACCTCTGGCGAGGGAAGCTCGGCCCTCGTGCGGGTACAACCCAAGCCCCGTGGGTGGGATCACCTGCATGTCTTGTGGCGGAGCTGGGACGACCCTGAGGGGGAGCCTCTGTTCGCCCTCAAGGACGCGGCCGAGGAGGGGGGGCGCTGGAGCTCTTTCGAGCAATACTGTCGTCTAGTGGAGCGGTCGCTGTGGACAGCACTGTCCGTCATGGCCAACGATCTGCCTAGTGTTGCCCAGGTATGCGTCTTCTTTTCTCGTGCGGTGTCATCTTTTTCTGAGTTTTCTCACAGTGCATGACCCCTGTTCTGCCTATCCAGGAGCTTGAGGCCCGGTCCCTTGGGAAGTCATTGTTCCTCTGGCGGGAGAGGGACGTCTGGGACCAGCTCCGATAGCTGAAGGACCTGCTCGCCAATGCCAACGAGCTTCTGTCGGTGTGGAGCATAGAGGTGGAGGACCTCTGCCTTCGCTGTGCTGATATGAAGGCCGAGGCGGCCATGGCTTAGGAGCAGGCCGCCCCTTTGGCGGCGTGGATCAAGGAGCTGGAGGAGGAGCTGACCCGGGTAGCCGGTGAGCGGGACACCTTCAGGTCCCAGGCTGAAGAAGCGACGGCCTCCGCCAAGGCCATCGCTGGGTAGCTGGGGGCGGAGCAGGGCACGACCTACTGATGAAAGGCGCCCTGGTGGTGGCCCTCAAGGTGGCCGAGGCCTCCCGGGCCGAGGCTTTGGTCTAGAAGGGAAAGGCTGAGGGTGAGTCCTATTCCCCTTGTTTTATTTGTATTTCTTTTGTTCGACCCCTCACTCCCTAATGTGATGCAGAGCTGGAGAGGGAGGCTTCCAGGGCGGCCGAGGCCTCTAGGGTTGAGGTCCAGCGCTAGAAAGAGAAAGCCGAGGGTGAGTCCCGTAGGCCTTCGCCCCTGTTTGGCTTATTTTCTTTTGCGCTTAACCCCATCCTGCTTGTCTCGGTGCAGGGTTGGAGAAGGTCTCCCGGGCAGCTGAGGCCTCTTAGGTCGAGGTCCAGCGCTGGAAAGAGAAAGCCGAGGGTGAGTCCCGTAGGCCTTCGCCCCTGTTTGGCTTACTTTCTTTTGCGCTTAACCCCATCCTGCTTGTCTTGACGCAAGGTTGGAGGAGGAGGCTTCCCGGGCAGCTGAGGCCTCTGTTGAAGTGCAAGCGGTGCTTGAGGCCAAGATTGGGGAGCACAACGCGCTGCAGAGCGCCGCCCATACTATCTGCGAGGCCTTGGAGGTTGAGGGGGTCGAGTCGGGCAGCTCCCTTAGGAGCCGCTTGATCGCGTTGAGCGGCCAAGTGCGCGAGCGACTCTGGGGGGCGCTACACATGAGTGTCAAGCGTGCCCTGGCCGTCGTCTCTTCACACTATGCCGGCATCAACCTTGAGGCCGTCAGTGACGGCTACGTCTTGGCTGAGGATGACGAGGAGGCCGATGAGGAGGTCACGAAGCTGATGGAGGCGGCTGAGGGCCCCGGCGCGGCACTGGCGAAGCTGTTCGAAGAGGAGGTGGTTCCTCCCACGCCGTCCGCCTATGCTGGAGACCCTGAGCCTTGACCTGGGCCAAAGGGGCCATGTAAATAGATTAGGATTATCGTACCGTGACGCTTGTGGCCGTCGAGGCCCCTTTTTTTAAAATACTTATGTGTCTACGCCTTTTAATCGTTTTTATTGTATTTCTGAGCCTCTGCCCTCTGTCTCGTTCCTGCTCATATCATTTGCAAAAAACTTCCTCGGAACCTAAGCTACCCCTCGGGGAAAAGGTGGTGAGGGAGTGCCGTAGCCCGGAGACGTAGGCCGTCTCGCGCCTTGGCCGGCCTTTTGGCCCTGAGACACACTTTCGGTCCTTAGGTTTTTTACAATCGATTTGTCAGAGCACGCTAGAGAGTTTGGCACAGGAGTTTTATTCGAAAAATGATTAAAAATGGTGCCTGGGACTTAGGGGGGTCCCCCCTTCTAGCCCCCGAGGGAGACTCGGTTCTGTAGAGGCAGAGCGGAGCCTTGTTCGAGCCCTACGGTGGGCACCTCTACGGAGGCAGAGCCGAGTCTCCCTTGTAGCGTTATCGTAACGCTGATCCCCAATCGATAGGTTCAGGGGGTTTCTTGAAAAATTAGAATAACTAAAGAACGCTTCTTTATTGTATTTCAAGAAACAATGTATACAATGCTTGGAAATTTAAGGGTAGAAGCGACGTAGCTGTTCTATGTTCCAAACGTTGGTGAGGATTTCGCCCTTCTCGTTGGCTAGCTTGTAAGTTCTGGGCTTTAGCACTTGGGCGATGATGTACGGTCCTTCCCATGGCAGGGTTAGCTTGTGGCGGCCCTTGTTGCTCTGCCTCAGTCTCAGCACCAGGTCACCCACCTTCAGGTCTCGGCCTCGAATGCACTGGGCTTGATAGCGTCGTAGGGCTTGCTGGTACTTGGCCGAGTGTAGCAGCACAACGTCTTAGGCTTCCTCCAGTTGGTCGAGGGCGTCCTCGCGGGCAGTGCGGTTGCTTTGCTCGTTGTAGGCCTGTAGCCTCGGGGAACTGTACTCCAAGTTAGTGGGGAGGATGGCCTCGGCTCCATAGACCAGGAAGAATGGTGTGAATCCCGTGGCTCGGCTCGGAGTGTTCCTCAGGCTCCAGATGACCGACGGGAGTTCGGCAAGCCATTTCTTGCCAAATTTCTTCAACCGGTTGTATATTCTTGGCTTGAGGCCCTGTAGGATCATGCTGTTGGCACGTTCTACTTGGCCATTTGTCCTAGGGTGTCCTACGGCCGACCAGGCCACATGGATGTGGTGGTCGTCGCAGAACGTCAGGAACTTGTGGCCGGTGAATTGTGTCCCATTGTCAGTGATGATGGTGTTTGGAACCCCGAACCTGTGGATGATATCAGTGAAGAACAGCACCGCTTGCTTGGATTTGATTCGATTGATCAGATGAGCCTCGATCCACTAGGAGAACTTATCGATTGCTACCAGCAGATGGGTGTAGCCCCCGGGGCCTTCTGTAGAGGCCCAACCCTATCGAGCCCCCACACGGTGAATGGCCATGTAATGGGGATGGTTTGGAGGGCTTGGGCCAGGAGATGCGTCTGCCGCGCGTAGTACTGGCATCCCTCGTAGGAGCGTACGAGCTTGGTGGCGTCAGCAACTGCCGTTGGCCAGTAGAACCCTTATCGGAAGGCATTTCCGACAAGCGTCTGAGGCGCTGCGTGGTGCCCGCAGGCTCCCGCGTGCAAGTCCCGAAGTAGGGCTTGGCCTGCCTCGGTGGTGATGCATCGTTGGAGGATGCCAGATGGGCTTTGCCTGTACAACTCGCTGTTGCTGAGGACGTAAGTTTTGGCTCGTCACGCAAGCCGTCGGGCTTTAGTCCTGTCTGTAGAAAGCTCTCCTCGAACGAGGCAATCAAGGAATGGGACTCGCCAGTCCGTGCCCTGGTTGGCCTCGGGAGGCTCCACGTTGACTTCCATGACCTCGGGCTCGGCCGAAGGGGTCTCGGTGACAGAGGAGGCCTCGGGCCTTGCAGTAGGCTCGACCGATGGGCCCTCTCCCGCCGCCGAGGCGTAGTCGATGGAAGGCTTGTGGTGGTCTCTGGCGAAGACGTTCGGGGGGACCGGGGCCCGTGCCGATGCCATCTTTGCTAGTTCGTCCGCGGCCTCGTTAAATTTTTGCGCGATGTGGTTGAGTTCGAGACCGTTGAACTTGTCTTCAAGGCGACGTACAAGCTTGTAGTACGCCTCCATTTTGGGGTCATGGCAGTTCGACTCCTTCATTACTTGATCGACGACGAGCTGCGAATCGCCTTGTACATCGAGACGCCATACTCCAAGTTTGATGGCGATCTACAAGCCGTTGACAAGGGCTTCATACTCGGCTACGTTGTTGGAGGCGGCGAAGTGGAGCCGAATCATGTAGTGTATGTGCACTCCGAGGGGTGAGATGAAGAGCAGACCCGCGCCTGCCCCAGTCTTCATCAGGGACCCATCGAAGTACATGGTCCAGCATTCCGCCTGGACTTGAGCGGGTGGCAGTTGGGTGTCGGTCCACTCAGCCACAAAATCGGCCAAGACCTAAGATTTAATTACTTTCCGAGGCGCAAAAGATAGGGCTTCCCCCATGAGTTCGACGGCCCACTTGGCTATCCTACCCAAGGCCTCCCGGTTATGGATTATCTCTCCCAGAGGGAAAGACGACACCACGGTCACCAGGTGGGACTCAAAGTAGTGACGCAGCTTGCGTCGAGCCAAGACTACAGCGTAGATCAGTTTCTGGATGTGGGGGTAGCGTGTCTTGGTCTCGGAGAGCACTTCGCTGATGAAGTAAACAGGTCATTGGATGGGTAGAGCATGCCCTTCTTCCTGCCTCTCGACCACCACGGTCGTGCTGACCACCTGGGTCGTTGCGGTGATGTAGAGTAAGAGGGCCTCGCCCTTGGTCGGCGGCACCAGGATGGGCGGATTGGTGAGCAGTGCCTTGAGCTTGGCGAGGGCTTCTTCGGCCTTGGGGGTCCATGAAAAGCGTTCAGATTTTCTCAAGAGGTGGTACAGAGGCAGGCCTTTTTCACCAAGGTGCGAGATGAAGCGGCTTAGGGCCGCAAGGCATCCCATAACCCTATGCACTCCCTTGAGGTCTCGGATTGGTCCCATATTGGTCACGGTCGAGACCTTCTTTGGGTTGTCCTCGATGTCGCGTTCCAAGACTATGAATCCCAAGAGCATGCCTCGGGGGACCCTGAAGACACACTTCTCGGGGTTGAGCTTGATGCCCTTCTCTCTGAGGCACTTGAAGGCTATTTCCAAGTCACCGATGAGATCACTGGCCTTCCTAGACTTGACCATGATGTCGTCCACGTAAGCCTCGATGGTTCGCCTGATGTGCTCGCCAAAGACCTGGGTCATGCCCCGCTGGTATGTGCCCCCTGCGTTTCTGAGGCCAAACGGCATAGTCACATAACAGTACATGCCGAATGGTGTGATGAAAGAAGTCACGAGCTGGTCGGATTCTTTCATCTTGATTTGATGGTAACAGGACCACTTGCTTCCCTTGGTGACCCTTTTTCTTTTTCTTAGGGAGGTGGGGAGCCGAGGCCCCGAGGGCCTCATCCCTCCGCTTCCCCTTGGCGTCGTTGTCAGGGAAGATGGCCCTGACGGTCTCTTTGCCCGAGGCAAAGTTGGTGGCGATGTCGAGGAGCGCGGCCGCCGAGGTTGGCATGTTCCGGCCTAACTCTCGGACCAGGTCTCGGCAGGTGGTGCCGGAGAGGAAAGCCTAGACAATTTCCGAGTTGCCGACGCTTGGCAACTCAGTGCATTGCTTGGAGAAGCGTCGGATGAAGTCTCAAAGAGACTCGTCTGGCCCCTGGCGACAACTCTTGAGGTCCCAGGAGTTCCCAGGGCGCACGTATGTGCCCTGGAAATTCCCGACGAAGACCTTTACCAAGTTGCGCCAGTTGTGGATCTACGAGGGAGGGGGTGTTCGAGCCAGGCTCGCGCCGAGTCTGATAGGAACGACGGGAGGTTGCGGATGATGAGCAGGTCATCGTCCATGTCGCCTAGCTGACAATCTAGGCGGTAATCGGCCAGCCAAAGTTCAGGATTGGTCTCAGCGCTGTACTTCGTGAAGTTGGCCGGTTGCTTAAACCGGGCCAGGAAATGAGCAGCGCGGATAGCTCTACTAAACACTCGAGGGCCAGGTGGCCCAGGAGAAGGACTGCGGTCCTCCCCACTGTCGTAGCGGCCACCTCGGTGCGGATGGTAGCCTCGGGCGGGCCCCTCGTTGTTGTGGCACCATCGCCTGCTGGCCACATCATGGTCGCCTTGCGCCTCGCGTCAGTCGCCAAGGCGGTCATGCACCGAGGGGACCCTGTTGGTCGTCGATGCCCGAGCGAGCTCAAGATGAACCGAGGCCTCCCTATCCTACCGAGGCGGTGCCGTGGGAAGTTCTAAGGCTCCTCCGCAACGTCGAGAGGCGGAACTTTTGGCCTGCTGCACCACAACAGTCTCAAGGAGGTCTCGGAGCTTGCCGTGGGCCCGTTAGAGGGCTCGGGCATCATCTGGAGTAGCATTGCCGCTGCCGCGATGTTCTGGCTAGCGCGATTGAAGATAGGGGGTTGCTCGCCCCTTTCATCATTGTTGATGCGGCGGTTGACGTCGCGAGCCCTCCGCCGGGCTGCTTCGCCGTCACCGTGACCCTGCTGCTCTTGCTCGAGAGTGTCTCGGAGCTGCTGCAGAAGGAGTCGGTCTTGTTCGACCTTGGCCTAAAGCTCACGGAGCTGCTCTAGGTCCAGACGTCGAAGTTCCTCGTGGGTGGGGTTCTCATTCCGTGCCACTAGGGGCTCGACGTTTGGAGGTGTGGCGTCGCCTGCCCCTTCGTGGCGCGGGGAGCCGTTGCCTGCCCCTTCGTCCTCATCGCTCGCTCTTGGCATCCTGAGCCCGATGTGGAAACACTCGCGAGTGGGGTCATAAGTGTCTTTGTTGTCGGAGTCGGAGTAGCCGAAGCAGTAGTCGCTCGCGGCCAAGAAGCGGCGCATGGCTTCAGGGTCACGAAGCCCGGAGAAGTCCGCTCCGGCTCACGCCTCATCCTCCTCCGAGGAGTCGGCGTGGGTGTGGGTCGAGGTTGTGGAGTCGAGGTCAAGGGCGAAGCGTTGGTCGCGTCCTAAGGGCTCTGCGTGTGCGAAAGCGTAGGCGGAAGCATAGGCGGCGGTGGTATTGCCAAACCCGAAAGGGTACGGGGATGGTGCCATCGCCGGGCTTTGCTCCGCCGGAGTCGACTCCTCATGAGGTGGCAGGGCAGAGCATGATGACGGGGCGTCGCTGCATGCCACCGGCGTCTTTCCCTTGCCCAGGCTTAAGCTGGATAGGTCCCCAACCAGGGACTCTGTACCAACAGCCGGGCATGGGGTACCGGCGGAGCGTGGTGCGTCGCCTTGAGCTTGCGCGGTGTCGGGGTGGTCCAACCCGCGTCATGCCTGGCGAGCGCGATAAGAGCGGTGGCCCGGGCGCCGTCTGCGCCTGGGCTACTAGTGCGTGATGTCGTCGCCGGTCGGTGGGGCTCTGGGTGTGAGGAGTACCATATCGTATTCACATCCTAGAGACATGAACTCTAGGCTCCCGAACCAGATCACCGTGCCGAGACGTAGTGGTCGTACGCGGTCTGCCATCCGAAACTTGTTGGGATGACGAAGCTGACACGCGGTAGAGCCCCTACTTGGCGCGCCAACTGTCAGTCTTTTGGACCGGCGGGTCCTCAACCAACTAGTGAAAATGTACTGCGTGCCCCTAATCCCGGATGGTGATGCAAAGAGACACAAG
Source organism: Miscanthus floridulus (assembly GCF_019320115.1). NCBI lineage: Eukaryota > Viridiplantae > Streptophyta > Magnoliopsida > Poales > Poaceae > Miscanthus > Miscanthus floridulus. Next base: position 140,700,274 of record NC_089589.1, on the reverse strand, counting down.
GTTTATACTGGTTCAGGCAATAGGTGCCCTACGTCTAGTCTGAGAGATCGATCTTGTATTCCTTGCACCGAGGTGCTTGTAGTAGGGGGTTTCAAGCAGGGCAAGAGAGGGAGCTAGTCCTAGGTCTCTGCGTGGAGCGGTGTGGGTTGCTTGAGATGTTGATCTCAAGCAGCGGGGAAGCGTGCGTATTACAGAGTGTTGAGCGTGTGTTCGTCTGAGCGTCTACGCGTGAGTTCGTGAACCCATGAGCTCGCGTGCTCGTGTCTCGTGAGTATCTTGTCTGTGTTCCTCTAGAAACGGCCCCGGTCTCTCCCTTTTATAGTTGAAGGGGGGACAGGGGTGATACATGTGTTCGCTACGCAGCGTCTTGTGAGCGGAGGTGGCGTGTTCGAGCCCTGTAGCCTATCACTGTGGCGGCATGGTCGACGGAGCGGTCTTGTCCTTGATGCACTAGAGCGACGCTCCGGTCATGACCGATCCTGCGCGATGTGGGAGCTCCAGTGACAGCTTGAAGCAGGGCATGGCGGACGACATGCCGGTCGCTGTATGTCGACAGTGTAGAGAGCCGAGGCTTAGTCGATGCAGAGGCCGAACCATCATGGGGGGCTCGGCGGGCGCGAATCCCGAGGCTGCCGAGACCCTGAAGCGGATTACCGAGGCTCGGAGGGAGCAGTTGATCCTGTACACTTATTCCGAGGCTACAGTGACCCGGACTTGACTCCCCACGCCGCGTTGTCCTTGGAGCAGGGGTTAGGTAGCATAGTGCAGTGTGGGCGTCAGTCGTGGGCACAGTACCGAGCACAGTGGCCGGTAACCCCTGCCCCATCCTGTCCCAGACGGCATGGTGTTGATGCGACTTCCCATCTCGTTGGTCACTCCGCTGTGTCGAGCCGTCGTCCGGCTGACGTCGCGGGAGTGGTTGGTCGTGCTAGTTGGACGTGACGTTCTGTCAGGGAGATCGGTAGAGGCGGAGGCGACGGGGTTGTTGCCGAGCCGGCCTCGAACGAGGCGGAGAATCGGCACCTTGTCCGAGGCCTTATGTACGAGGCCTCGAGCGAGACGGAGAATCAGTTCCCTGTCCGAGGCCTTACGTGCGAGGCCTCGAGCGAGACGGAGAATCGGTTCCCCGTCCGAGGCCTTACGTGCGGGGCCTCGTGCGAGACGGAGAATCGGTACTCCATCCGAGGCCTTACGTGCGGGGCCTCGAGCGAGGCAGAGAATCGGTAGCCTCGGACAAGGTGGGGTTTTGCCGACGGTTGTCCTTTGGCTTAGATTTTTACAGGGTCTAAGCGATTTTTTCGGTTCTTGCTTAGGGGACCCCTTTTTATGGTACCCGACGGTTACTATCACTTTGTCGGATGAATAAATGACCAAAATAAAAGTTATAGATCTTGATAAGTTGTACAACTTTTATGTTCGTAACTTTTTCAGCCAAAATCATTTACTCTTTAAAACTGTTGTTTCAATTTGATATTTTTTAAATTCAATTTTTGAATTGTTCAAACAAAGGCGGATGGAGAGATGACCAAAAAAAAAGTTGTAGATATCATTGAATTCTATAACTTTGTTTTTTATGACTGTTTCATTTGAAATCATTTACTTTATCATAATATTGTTTGAAGCTTTCATATTTTGAAATTCAAATATTGAATTGTTGAAACAAAGTCGGATGGAGAGATGACCAAAACAAAAGTTGTAGATCTTGATGATTTTTGAAACTTTGTAGCAGACGTTTTTTCCATATGAATTCATTTACAGTTTACAAAATTAATTGCAATAGTAACTATGAACTTTACTAGAAATTAAAAATAAAAATAATATAAGACAGTAATGGGCCTAAACCTCAAAATGAACCCGTTACTATGCTCAGCCCATAATTGCTGACCATCGATTCAAGATCCAACGGCCTTCGTTACGCCCATGGAATATAAAATGGAGTGAAACCCTAGCCCTCTCCCCACAGCCCCGCAAACCGCGCCCTACCCACAGCTCCGCGCCCCTCGCCGCATCCCGCAGCCCCGCACCGCGCCGCGCCCTCTCCCAGCCCCGCACCGCGTCCTCCCCATAGCCCTGCACCGCACCCCTCGCCGCAACCCGCAGCCCCGCACCGAGCCCTCTCCCCACATCCCCACGGTGCTCAGGCGTGGATCCGGCGAGGGAGGCATGGATCCGGCTATCTGTTCCTCAAGGCATGTCGGTGCAGTCGGGAGGAGGCAGCTGCAGCGGCGGCGAGCGCGAGCCCGGGAGTCGGCGGCGGCGGAGGGCTCTCGACCGCTCCTCCTCTGCAAGCGGTACTTCGTTCCGTGGCCACCACTGCAGCCATCCGGCAAAACTCGAGCTCACAGGTACATGTACTCGCACGCCCCTGCCTACTTCCTTTACCATTCCGTGTCTGCATTGCATATACTATGGAAGATTTTTCTGTGTGTACTAGAATGCAGCATTGACTATTGTAGTACTAGAATGGGTAATTACAAAGCAGATATCAAAGGTTCATATATATCTTCGTGAGTTGGCAGTATATGTCGAGAGCCTGAGATTGGCACCTGAAATGATAGTCTAAGAGTAGAGAGTTGAGAGCTAAGTATTGTGCTGAGGTGTTGAATTTCCAGCAGAAAAACATTTGAGGAACAAATCTGAGCAGTAGTACTTGAGGAGGTTCCAAAACAAGATGATTTATCAATCATATCATATATATAAAAGACATTAATTTTGTATAAATTATATGATGAAAATATGGTTCTTTTGTTTTCTTCCCTTTTTAATTATGAATAGAGGCTCTGTTCATCTTTTTTTTCCTTGCAGCTTCCTGGGTTCTTATATCATTATCTCCATAGACTATTGTAATAATTTGATTTACACCGAAAGGCATCAGTAGAGCGGCAAAGCAAACTTTCAGGAGCTAAGTCAGAAGTTAATCTTATTTCTTAGGTTCAATCTAATATTTGGTAAACTAGTTCACTTGTTGCTTCAGTTCTGGCCACTATCTTATTAATATGGAATCAGGGCATCATAGCTGTACTAAAATAAGATATGCTAGTGTATAATAAAATTTCAGATTTTGGAAAGCAAAGATTATGCTACCATAAACTTTTAGGAATAGAAATATAAAGATTCTGCAGACACGGAATAGACATAATATGGAATCAGGACATCATAGCCTTTGCACCATACTATGTTTTAGGTTTCGAAAAGTAAAGATTCTGCTACTATAGATTTTTAGGAATATGATTTTAAAATGCAAGATAACATATCTAGAAATTAGATCAGGCATTGCTCCATATTATGTTGGGCTTCAGATTTTGAAGGGCCTGAATGCCTGAGAGGTGATGACTGCTCAGTGATTATTTGTTTCTCTGGACTTCATGCAGTACAATTCTGTAACTTGTTGACTGCTCAGTGATTATTTATCTATACTTCATGCAGCCAGCATTATAATTTATTTCTTTACAGATTTATTTTTTTCTATGCCTATTAGTACCTTCATATCAGTATGTTCTTTATCTCGCATTAGCATGATAATTTGAACCTATTTGGTTTCAAGTTAACTTTGACCATCGTGAAATTTAAATTACCTTGCAGCCGTGTTCTCAGCCTATTCTGTAACTTCATTAATTTTGTGGTCACGTAGGGATATAAGTTTGTCTCCGAGAAGGCTGGCGCTTTGAACACATGCTGTAATGAAGTATGGTGGCGGCACGGGGCTTGGAGCCCGGATTGATACAGGGTGCGGCGACCTCAGCGGCCAGGGAGCTCCTCCTCCTCCAACAGCTACATCCACAGCGAGCCCCATCCCCGGCGTACATACTTTCGTGGGTACCCATGCTTTTAGGATCTCTCTGTGCACTCTGCAAGCAGAGACATCAGCTAGGCCCTTTTTATTCTACAGTGAACAGTCTTTATATTAACTTGTGCTTTGTTTATTCCTCTAGCCAGATATGTCATTTTGGTTAATGCATATGCTAGCACTTAAGAATTACTTAATTCATTCATGTTGTTTAGTGCTTGTCAGTTGTTTTTGCAAGCTGGATTCTGTTCATAAATGTTTTGCATAGCAGCATCTGCAACTGGCTTGTAATGATGAATAGGAATTTTTGGCTATTAGTCTCTCTTGCACTAAGCTTTATAGAATGCTTGCATGTGTGTTGACAGTTGCACTAGATCAATAGCAGCATGTGTGTTGACACTAACAGATTTACCGTTGTTCTATTAGCTATCAATATAGTTTAAAACCTTAAATATAGATTAAAATCTTTAACTTTAGCTGGTTCAATACAGTAGCAGCAGTGCAGTTCTGCAGCACAACAGTTAAGCACCTTTCATCTTGATGCAGTCAAATTAATGTCATCATTATTTCCAGAAAGTAGTTCATTTATTAACATAGGCTACTTATTTCCATTGATGCAGAAAGCAGTTCAGTTTGAGTAATTTATTTAGTCATAAATCTTGCTCTGTTCGGCACTATTATTGCTTGAAATATAATGTAATTTAGCAAAATCAGATTCTTAGCCTATTCTGTAACTTCATTCATTTTGTGGTCATGTAGGAATATAAGTTCGGCTCCGAGAAGACTAGCGCTTTGAACACATATGCTGTACGTGAAGAGGTAGCATAAATTGCAGCCATGAAGAGGATGACAACATAAGTATCTATATGCCCTATATATATGTATGTACTACTAGAACTTATTATGTTGAATGGCTAGGACTATGAACCGATATTGTCTTTTAATGTAATGGTTGAACACTTAGATGAAGTTGGAATATATTGGGATTGGAATAAGATACATATATCCATGTATTGGTATTTATTGTATTTGTGTTCTGGATTGACATTTGGACCATATGTGTGCATTTGGAATTTGGATTGAGATGCTCACGTTTGGTAATTTTCATGGTGGTTTATACTCTCACGAAATAACTTGTTTTCGTGGTGGTGTTCTCTCACGAAATACTATATTCTCTGTGTTTTTGTGACACTCACGAAATCAATTTCATGAGGGTGACTCATGAAATCCATTTCACGACGGTGACTCGCGAAATACAAAACTCTCACGAAATCATTTCATGAAGGTGAACTCTCACGAAATACCACAAAAAAGCCGTCATGAAAACATCGATGCAAACTTGGCGATAACGTGATTTTCATGAGGGTGGCCGTCACAGACTCCCGCCACGAAAATAATCCGTGGCGGTGAACTCTCATGAAAATGGTATTTTCGTGTCTATTATCATGAGAGCTGATGCGTGACGGTGTACCCTCACGTATTATTTTTGTGAGAGTAAAACCATATTGGTGTACCCTCACGTATTATTTTTGTGAGAGTAAAACATATTTCATGACGTGTTTTGCACTCTCACGAAATCTCTAGATTCTGCTAGTGCTTGTCTCATCTCAGACTTTAGATTCGCAGTCCTACTTTATCATCCTAGTCCCTTCTTTTTAGATCATGCCTAACGGTGGCACATGGATCCCTTCACTGCGTAGGATCAAGGGCCGCACATGAATCAATATATGGGGGGGGGGGGGGGGGGCAGGGTGTAACACCCCAACCCATTAGAAGCTTGTACGTAGTAGTTGTGTTGTTGGTCCACGTGGCATGTGTGGTGGTGGTTGATGGGTTTAGTACAACCTTGAAGTTTAGGAGGGTGAACACCAGTTTATAATCCTGGTTGTTCTAACATTTCTTCGGGTTAACCCTTTTACACAAATCAAGGATGAAAGTGTAAGAGTGGTGCTACGCGTATGTGGGCCTATTCCATGTGAGGAGCTAGGACATAAGTAGATTTCAGACGCAGGATTTTACAGGGAGCTCAAGGAGTGTGGCGTGTGGTTCATACTCAAGGAGGATGAAGGAGCCAGGATGGATTGGAGCTAGGAAGGAGAAGCACAAGAAGGTGGGATTTGGAGTGTGGTGCTAATTTCTTTTTGTGGTTTACACTAATAATGTGCTCCTTGTGCCTAACTCCATGATTTCTAGAGGCGGCCAGGTACCTGTCTCTATAAATGATTTTCAGAGGTGGGCATTTATATTTTTCTGGAGGCCAACTGACCATTTATGGAGGGTCTCTAGATGTATTCGCCTCTGTTAATCAAAGAGTTTGTCTCTCCTAAAATGGACTCTCCGTAGTGATCGCTTTGATAGTGTCTGGTGTAGTGATCAGTAGTAGTGTCATAATGTGTAACTCCAATATAAATAGATTGTTACTACCTCCATGTTGTAATATAAGGGATCTAGAGTTCAAATTTTGTACCAAAATATTAAGTATATATTCTGAGTTCTCAACCCTCTCTCTTCTCTATCTTTTTGGTGGAAAATATTAATATTCCTTTTAAACTTACCGTAACCCAAAACAACAAGGATTAATTAAGAAAAATAACAACTAAACTATGTTGTGACATAGACATATGAGCAGCGGAGGCTTGCACAAATTAATGTCAACTGTTCATATGTGTAATGGTGCGCATGTGTACCAGGAGAATCCTTCGCCTTCGGCATGTGACAAGGTGAAGGCCCAAGGTAGGGGCGCCAAGAGGAGCCTTCGAGTCCGATCTCTGGTAGGGCGGAGGCCCAAGCACAGCTCTGAAGATATCCGGAGGAGTTTCATAGCAAAGGGCACAGAGCGAAGGCGGAGGCTCAGGCGGCTCGGGGCGGAGGCCGTGCGATCCCCGCCTTAGAGAGGAGAACACTCGCAGCGCCGCGACCCAGGGTCGGAAGTGGGCCTACGGCTAAGGCCCAAGAAGCAAAGGCGGTGCAAGAGTAAAAGACCTGGGATGCCCTTGGAGACTTGTACTAGTTTAAGGATATTCCAGGAATGTACCTTAGCTGTCATAGGGCAAAGATGTACAATATAATGGTAGCAAATAGTGCCCTATAAAAAGGGAAGCCGGATCCTATGTAAAGGATGTTGGTGAATTCATTTATGAAACCCTAATAGTACCTGAGCCCACCTACTCATTCACCTTTGCCTGGAGCCCCCGCCCAGGCGAAGACCCTGTCACCTCTAACTTGTCGGAGACCCAGTTTTTCAACAAACTACTTCCTAATTAGTGAGGGGCAAGCAGGTCTTTTATCAGACTCCTTTTGTCTAATCGCTTGGATCTAAGGAGAGAGCACTAGCTAGATTCTTTTAAAACACATGAACTATGTTTCCTTCCCCTCCGATGAGGACGAAAGGAGATGAGAAATTTCGATGAAATGAGGGCCGGAAGCCTTGGCATAAATAGCAATTCGTATGCTAAATGATTAGTTGACCCAACCCAGAAAAGTAATTAAGACCAATGGGTTAGTCTCAGAGTCTAAAATGGGTCGATAGGGCCGGAACCTATTGACCCAGTGAGCACAATGGGTTGAACCCCTCGTCATGTATAATAATTTTTTCCTTTAATTTGTTAGTTTTCCTTATTATTATTTTTGAATAAGCATGGTTGATCATAACTTTGCCACCATATCTGTGATTGATAGTACACGAATAAATATCATATTTTGGAAGTGTAAATATGTAAAATTAAAATTATGGTTCACTTACAAACTTATCGAATCTGATTTATTACTAACATTTTAACGTGTTATCATGATACTTTTCAGTCTTGTATCTGATCTTCTTTGAATGTTTTGATAGTATTCATGGACTAAAATAACAGAAAAATATTTAGGTGGATCCATACTACTAATTGGACCAATTAGGCCATAGCCTTTTATTTAAGTGAAATGAGTCAACTCAGGGCCGTTTAAATCAATCTTGAGGCCATGGGGCTAGGTGACTAGGTCCAAGGCCTAGGGCCGGGTTGGCCCACTCCCATCGTAGCAACAAACAATGAATTCAGAAGAAAAAGAAAGAAAGAAGGTTGTGAGGTCATATTGTTACCAGTGGGTCGACAATCTACCGCTGCGACTTGTTGTCTCGGAAGCATCGCCATGACCTCCGTCATCTCCCCTAGGCAGACCTTGCCATGGAGGATAGGGCACATGCCGGTGAAGCATGTAGCATCATCATGTTGCGGCTGCGTCGGCGCCGGTGTGGGTGCGGCACTTGCAGATGTGCCACCGCCACGGGAAGTAGTAGCCGCGAGCTGGATGTGCTGCTGATGAAGACGATCCATCTATCGGATGAGGAAGTTAGCAACTGCTACGACTTTGCTCAGGCTGTCAGGCAAGAGAGGCCGGCCACGGGCAGCTTAACATATAAACTGACGCCACGCTGCGCTGATCTTTATATGAAGTCAAGTCATCGCGCACCTTGCTCATAAAAAATGTGACGGTTGGGCCCGTAGCATACGATTGAGCACGTATGAATAGTCAACAACCTTGTGTGCTGATTGTGACAAGGCCTATTATATATTAATAATAAATATATATACGTATATTTGTCTGTTGTACCTACCAAAGCTCCAAGCGAAATATCTCATTCGAAAGCGACGTGACCATACAACGACACGGATGCTAGCTGTCGTCGCACCGTAGCGTAGCGGGGGCAGCGAAGCCGAAGAAAAGTCTGCCAGGGGCCGTGCATGCGTGCACGGCCGTGCACCACATGCACAACTACAGGCCTGTACAAGTCGCCGCGGAGTCAAGAGCGTGCAACCAAGAGAACGGCCGGCCCTACGCGGGAGCGCAAGTGGGGCGGCTCACGCTCAGTCGCTCAGTTCCTTACATTTGGTTTTCAGAGCTTTGTATGTTCGAGATCCTTTATTTTTTCCGGTGAAGAGTCTGCATGCTGGCGCTGTGAAGCCACCAAGGAGGCTGAGCAAGGTTGAGCAGCAGATGGCGTCGACCATGGAGTGGGCCTTGCCATCGCGAAGGTGGAGCTCAATAAGATAGGCCATATTCGCTGGGCTGATAAGCCATGGCTGAAAGTACTGTTGACTGAGTTGTTGTGAGAGAAAAATATTGTCCATTGGCTGAAAAAGTACGGATTATAAGCCAAGCAAACATGATATCCTTTTTTCTGTGCTTCTTGTTGGTTTTCATCTGTAGCGTAGCCAACTTTCTTGGGATAAAGGTTACTATAGCATGCGTGTGTGCGTGTAGAGCCATTATCCTTTCAAGGGTGGTAGTGTGCATGCACTTGTTTTCTTTTGCAGTGTTCTGTGCCTGCAATTGTTTTCATCAGCTAATAGCTATGTTATGCAAATCAGTGAGTTGGTGGTATCACCCTTAATTAGTCGTTTAAACCTTAGTCATGTGAGCATCAGTTTTGGTACTTGTATGGTTCAACTTTGTGCTGCTATTCTATTTATAATTTGGTACTTTAGTTCTTTGACGAAATATGGACATATTTCTATGCCTGAACTATTTTCACTTGCAACTGGCATAAATGATTCGGGCTGAGGCTAAAATCCCCCTTTATATGTTGTTGTTCAGTTTTTAGAATTTTAAACTCTGAACTCAGGAGTGAACATATTTGTCTATGTGGGAACTGTATAACATTTGCAATTTCGAAAGCTAACTGATCTAAACACATGAAACGAAGTAACCTAATAGATATTCAGACAACCTTAGTTATGGGAGTTCTGAGATGTAAGACCTTTTCAAATTTCCTTAGATGGATATATAGCTGGCTGTTAGATTCAGATGTGAGTTTCTGCTCAAGAAAGAAACACATTGGTTTTCTATATATGTCCATCTTTAGTTCTTCAGCGTTTGCAATCTAAATTTATTTCAAAATTGATGTCAGCTGCAACATTTTTTATCAACTTTGCTGCAATCTTTAGTTCTTTAATCAATGTCTAGTGCTATGAATTCTTAGTTACGTGTAAGGATGCAGCCTTGCAGCCACTTCATTATGGTAACTAGCTTCTTCCTTCATTGTGGCACAGAGATCTTTCCTATAATGAATTCTCTGGACCAGTTCGTCTTACTATTGGTGGTCTCAAGCATCTTCTTGAATTGTAAGTCAAGATTAACCTATTTGCTTGATTGTTTGTTGTTTCTATCCTGTTTGAACCCCTGTTGTATGAGTATGAGATAATTGTCAGTGTTCACTTTGCTATTTCGGCTAGCAAAGCACGCCGTGAAGCAGAAATTGTATTTTTTAAAATCTTTATATATGTTGCTTGTGTCCTGTATGGATATTTTTCTGACTGAACTGATATCATCACTTCCCTAAAATTCCAAATGGTGGTGAGAATGACTGGGCAAACCCCTTCTCTGCCTTACTGCACCAATGCTTGCAGTTGAGGGCGTTTGGCTGCAGAGAATGGTGGGGAGACATTTTCGCTGCTTGCTACTTAAGTGCTTAATCTAGCCAAGCCAAATTTTGGATGCTTTATTTTACCAAGCCAAACTTTAGTATAGTTTGTGTTGTTATGCTTTGCCTATGCTGCTACATGATGTGGTGTCGATTTGCTTGATTGGTAAAATCTTCTAACGTGAGGAGGTCATAGGGTTAGATATTGGTGGTGTTTATGTTTGTTGTGTTGGGTTGAGCGAGCTAGCTACGGCCCTTGCTGCGCACCATGGTGTAGCAGTCTGAGTATTAGGGCGATTTGTTATTGTTATTTGTGTGCAATGATTTTTATGGTCAGCAATGGTGCTTGCTTTTCTTTGCTTGGGTTAGCTCAGCTATTGGATCTTATTGCTATTTTTTTGACCGAAGGATCTGATTGCTCTTGATCTATAGAACTGGTTTTTGCTTGTGATGCTTGTTCAATGGTTTATTTGATCTATAGTTGAAGAGAGGACTATACCACAACATATTGAAAAATCGAAAAGGGCTACTCTCTACCTGAATGTGCTGCTTACTGATCTATTATTGGTTTTTATCCTTAACAAAATGCTCTGCAATATAGACTATCATCATATATGTGTGAGGACATTTTTTACATTTACCAATGCTTGTGTTTTTAGTTTCATTTTTTTTCAATAGTCAGATTTCTTGCTTTTGGTTGGTGGTCTAGCCATGATTTATCCTTGTGCAGGTCCTCTACTGAACCTATTTCCTGATCTATCTAAATAAATTATTGGTGTTTCATGTACATGCACAGTTTATTTCAAAATTATTCCTGATCATTAGTTTTGTATTGTTAGGCTATCTTGTGGCTGTTGTAGTAGAATAGTAGGAGCTCACATCTTTTAACTGTGTGCTGCATATACTGCACAATAAATATGTGTGTAGTATCCATTTCTTGATTGCACATTTATAAGTAGTAAATTGTACACTTAAATTACTGCAATTATGGTGTTTAACATGTGTAATATCTAGTCTTTTAACTATGTGTTCCATTCTTTTTTGTTCATTTCAGATTCAGATACTAGTTCTGATTTACAGTAGTTGTTCGATAACTTGATCAGTTTTAATTTTTCTTTTTGTATGGTAGTGAATTTCCATCAGAGTACGGTTCTCTGTTGAGCCTAAAAAAACCCCAGAATTTTGGTAGTACAGTGTCATGTCTAAATTTGGTTTCTTTGCCAACTAGTTTAATACATACAAGAATGAACCTGAACTTGCTATTCTGCTAAAAAGAGCTGTGCGTGGGAGCCATGCAGCCCTCCAGATATTTCATTTATAATTTAAGATGTTCAACCTCCAGAACTAATATTTACATTCAAACTGCTTTAAAGAATCATGCTCCTGCTTGGTCTGTAACCGAATTGTCTTAATGCATTTGAGTTTGTCCAGGTATGTCAATGATGAAAGCCCCTTTGGCAAAGTACCTTCCGAGTTATGGTTGTGTGTTTATATGGTTGCAGATTGGCGCGAAGGCATTACTTGTGGCGGGCATTTGCTCATTACCTACCAGTGATTTATGCTCTCACCCTACCTCAGGTGCAAAGGCAAAATTGCAACTAAATTTGTCTGTCACTGCTACTTTTGTTGACATTAGAACTAGAAGGCTAAATTGCTATTTGACTTGTCTATCTTACAAGTAACATGATCTTGTGGTCAATGGCTGTTTGTTAACAAATCAGTAACTATTTCTAGGTTAATGGATGATTACAGATTTAGTAAGAATATTTCAACTAATTGCTATCTTACTAATTTGCTAAATTGCAGACTTATTCACTGAAAATAGGCAATAATGTGCTATCTTACTAAATCTGGAATATTCTTATAAATAGCTACCATGTTCAATGGATGCCCCCAAGTATTTATGGAAAATCTAAAATAGGCAAAATAGTCATATTGGGAGTTTGAGATGTATAGGACAAGTGGCAACTAACATTATCTTTTGTTTTCCTATATCAAGTTACCACATCTAACACTAGTCTGTAGTAATTCTGACTGAATGAATACAATTTTTGGTTTTTTGAACTTTCCGTTTCCTTGTCAAACAGTAATGTGTGCTTACTGATTTTTCAACTCAACTTTACTGATTTTTAACTCAACTTTACCTTGTAATATTGTAAGAGCAGAAAAGAACTATTTCATCTTATATGAACAGTCCTTTCGCAGGTTGATGATGTATTGGAGTCAAAGTTGGATAGAAGATTTGAACTTGTCATGGATGAAAGGACTCTTGATGCAATTGGGCTCCATCCTGATGAACCTATGATGAAGAGCTAAATGCATGTTTCCTGTGTAGATCTGGATGTGTTATGAGACCACCTTCTATGGTTTTCTTACATGTCAAACTATATAGACATGTTGCTATTTATCTAGGCAACAAGTGTAAAAATGACATGACACCAGAAACATAAAATTCGAAAACCCAAATTTAGATATACACTCTTGCAATTCTGAAAACCACTCCTAGTGTAGAGTTAAGTTCAGATTTAAGTTATCAAATAATCTTGAATGGTGAGACCACATGTAAAATCTCAGGTCAATCGCATTTAGTTTGATTTTTGGAAATTTCTCAGAGGGGCTGCTTGTTTGTTTATCATTCTGTGTGACTTCTGTCTGTCGGGCGTGCTCATGCTTGTTTTCTTTTTTGCTTTTGAATAATTGTATAGTGACAGTTTCCTCTTGTTTTGGGCATCCATTTGGTTTCTACAGCAGTTCAGTCGAACTGTTGTAGCTAGTTGACAGTTTTTAGAGTAAGTTATCAGCTTGTGACTTAGCTCTTGTTGCCTTGTTTTCCTAGTTCATGTAGCTATTCTGTTTCTAAAACTCCTATAATCCAGAGCAGCAATAGCTCTGCTGCAATGTGTTTCAAAGTTTCAGTATAGAGCTTCAACAGCATCTTATTTTTTCAGTTTTCGAGAGCTTGGCTTGACTGATTTGTACAGGGACGCAACCTTTTCGGTTTGGTCATCATTTGATCTTGTTAAGGTGCTAGCACAAACCACATTTTTGTCCTTGTCCTTTCATAGAAAAAAATTGTTTCTTGTGTTTTGTGCTAACACTCATTTTCATCTGCTTATTGTGATTTGTGCCTGTCCACACCAAGTTTTTGTCCTTGTCCTTCCATAGAAAAAAATTATCTCTTGTGATCTGTACTAACTGCTAACTCACCTTTTCCTTTTGTTTATTGTGGTTTGTGCTTGCCCAAGGCAAGTTTTTGTCTCTGTCGTTGTTTTGGAATTGAGAGTTGTGGTTTGTGGTGCGTGTGGATGCATGGGTGACGCAGTCTGTTGATGCCCACTTGATTGTACTGGGAGAATGGTTGGGTTATGTGTTCCGCCTATGATGATTGAGTGCCAAGTGAAAATGAGGGTCTCAGGCTGTCTAGAATTCATATTGCTTGTCTATAAGTCTGGATACCTTGAGATTGGTCTGGTTGATTTTCTTTATCGTGCTAAGGAAATAGTGAATTCTGATAAGGCCCGATGGTTATACAATTGCAGATTGCAGTTGATAAGTTAATTCATGTGTGACATATATGTCAGCCCCCCCTCTCTTTCCTGGTTTCTCTGCATTGTATTCTGTTCTAGAAAGATTGTCAGAAAAAGGAAATTTTTTGTATTTTACTGTTGAACCCTTTCAAAATCCAAGTGACCACATGAGGGGTTTATGCAGAACTCTCCTTTGGGTTTGTTCCATTTTGTGCTTTTTCGTCCTATCTACCAAGTGCTAACTAATAGGCGCATTCTACCATAGTCTCATAGCCATATATAGGCATGGTGCGGTTAACATAATAACAATTTGACAATGGCAGTGGCATTTGACAAGTGCATATATGAGGTGAAAAGTTCATAGCTGTTGGATTGTTCCTTTTTACGCTCTCATATCCTTTTTTGAACTGTCAAAAATATCTTCATGAATCATTACGTGTGGCATAATTTCTGTTCTTTAGGTACACAGGGTGAATGTTAAAATTATGACAAACAAATGCTCTTGTTTTATTATGGCAAATTAATAGCTTCTAAGCACATTTCATGTTACAATTATACTGTGTCGAAAGAGTGTTGCTTGCAGAACTGAATTGCAGTTCTAGAAACTACTAATTGATGCATTTTCTTCTGCAATTTGTCCTTTGCTGTTGTCTCGAGTAGAAGGTACGTTCTCTATGCAACACACTCTTTGAGAAAACTGGTGTGATGCTATCTGATCTATCAAACTAGTTCACACATTGTGGGAATCTAGAATAGGAAAATCTAAATTTACTTATTAATTGAATGATGGCTTTGCTTAATTGTTTCATTGGTCAAGTATGTCGAGCTGAACTGAAAATTTTACTTCTTTATATGTTAATTTCATCCTTAATATGCTTTAGCTGTTGCTTCTATGTATTGACCAGTACATGTTTTTTAGTACTAACCTGCTGGTATGGCTACAGACATGTTGAAGGATATCAAAGATTTTGCCTCCCAACATGCATTTGCATCCTATGATAATTTTTAGTCAACCGTAGATAATTGCATAGAAAATTGTACACTTTAATTGTACCATCAGTAGGCTCCTCATTCATGAGCTGGATTCTGTATATATATACGTATACTTGTATTTATATACATATATAGTATAATTCCAGCAACAACTTGTAGTATTTGCACTATTTGAAAAGTGCAGTTTTCATATTCTTGTTTTGTAATTTTTGAAGACGACGTGCATTTTTGCAGCAGTAGAATAGAAATTGTACTGTGTTAATTTTGATTTGTGTTAGAGTTTCTTTCTACAGTGGCAGAGTTGTTATTTTGTTAGTAAGCTTGTAAGTGTGTTTACTGGGCCAAACGAGCACCAATTCAGTTAGCGGGTCCCGGATCATGCGCCCGTTAAGGTTTGGCGGGCCCGGTAGCACCTATAGATGTTCATGCAGCCTGAGGCACAATGGCATGTCACGAAGCCTATTTTTTTAGCCCGGCACGAGCACGGCCCGGCCCGAGGCAGCAGGCCGTGCTTGAGCCGCACCCCAGGCACGTGGGCTGGCACGGCACGGCCCAAAATTTAGTGTCGGCCAGGTGTCGGCCCGCTGCTGGCCTTGGCCTGCTAAAGGCCCACGCTCCCACTCCCCCCAAAACCCTATCCCGTCTCCCTCCCGGTCTCCCCACGCGCCGCACTCGCGCACCGCGAGTCCGCGACTCGCGCACGGGCGCCGCACTTCCCACTCCTCACTCCTCACCCGCACTCGGCCTCGCTCGTCGCTCCCTCCGCACGTCCGGTCGCAGCTCGTGCGCGCAGCCTCCGGCTTTGAGCGCGCCGGCAGCCGGCCTCCTCCTTCACGACCCGACCCCTCGAGCGGCGACCGCCTCCTCCACGACCCGCGCGGCCGCACCGCAGGCGCCGGCATCGAGCGTGGTGGCGTCGAGTGTGGCTACCGGCCGGCCGGCCACCTCCTCCTCCACGCCCCCGCGCGGCCACACCGCAAGCACTGGCCACCTCCGCCTCCTCCACGCCGCCAGTGCGGCTCGCGGGCGCGGAGCTGCCTGCTGCCTCCTGCTCTCCCGGCCTCCCCTTCCCACTCTCTTAGTGGGCCTCGGGCCGGCACGGCCTGCTAAAAAGTCGGGCTCATCGGGCCGACCCGGCACGAAAAGTGGCCCGACAGGCCGTGCTTGGGCCATCGGCGAGGCACGAAGCCCAGGGAGGCACGGCCCAGAGGCACGCCGGGCCCTATCGTGACGTGCATCATCGGGCCGTGCCTAGCACGGGCCCGTGCCGGCCCGTTGGCTAGTAGCACCTGTTATTCCAAAACGAGTATATTCGCGGGCCCGGTAAGGTTTGCTAGCGTACAGAAACAACTAAGACAGATCCTGAGCGTTGGATGGAGATCTAGTGGCTGTAGCCGTCGCCTGAAAAAAGGCTATATTTTAGACACCTGAAATATAGCAACTTCCAATAAATTTATTATGAAATTATATTGTATAACTAATCTAACCGTACTTATTTTGTTTTATGAGTGTTTGTACTTTTTCATATAATTTTAGTTAAAGTTTAAATTGTTTCACTTCTCAAAATATGATAATTGCATTTTTTTTATAGAGGGAGTAATTTATTTTGGGGCCGAGATTCGACTGTGACATGACCATAGTCCATAGGTACCAACGCCGATGCTGTGAGAAGTGTCTGTTAGGGCCCATGTGGCCATACGACCTTGCGCACGGAGTATAGTTTAGACACAGTCGGGATATGCCTTAACTGGCGCAAGGGCATTTTTGTACCCAAAAATTGTGTAACCGTACCCCTATAAAAGGAAGACCTCGAGAAAAAGAGAGACAACTTTGGCTGGATAAGAAAACAGAAAAAAAATATGTTTGCAGAGATCTTCTATTTAATTAGATACAGTAGATATCATTAACGTACAATTACGTCGATTGACACCTCGTCTCGTGCTTGTCTTCGCTTGTTGCTGTAATCTGTGTAACACGAACGCGGCTATCGCAGTGCCCGTGTACCTAGTACCTACCACCATCATCAGAGTCAGTCATGTTGTGTACAGTGCGGAGCTCGGAATTTGCAGCTGGGTATGCCACGTATAAAAATTTTCGAAGCAAATATACAATATAATAGATGATAATTTATAATGTCCATAACAAATCCATAATAATAACCAAAGTACAAGTTCTAAACATAGTGTCATTGTCTCTAATAATTAAGGAATATTACAAAATAGTAAAGGCAACTAAAATATAACTCTACGATCCCCTTGTTGGAAGAGATTGATGATATCTTTTTCTACACTATACTCAAGCAATTTATGTTCCTTAAACCAAACAGGCCCTAACTCAATAAATCTCCTCCTAACTCTATCATGGTCATTGACAACAAACCTTGAGATGGGAATCCGCTTCCCAGGATCATGTTCAAGCGCTTCCAAATCTGCAACTTCACCCTCTTCATCAGTTGCATAAATATGCTCACGTCCTTCTTCTTCTTCGTCTACATTACAAGAATTAAGAATACAATGAAAAAAATAGAAAAAGAATTTATTTTTCAATGTTTCACGGAGGAGTGGATCTAGGGTGTTCTGGTCAGCTCACCATGCTTGAAGCCGCCGAGGGGTAGCTGGGGAGGGCTGGTAGGCCGGACACGGACGCCGAAGGGTGCTGCCCAGCAGAAGGGGTGCCGCCCGGCCGCCGGTGTCTAGCTCCTTCGCGCTGGAGGAGGCAGCAGCCAGTAGGGAAAGGGGCAGGGGGCGAGTCGGCCAGACACCAGAGTGGGGGAGGTGTGAACCTCGGCGCGGGTGGAGGTTGGAGGGTGAACCACGGCGCTAGCGGTTGGCCGTGTTCCGCTTTCGGCTCGGAGCGGAGGAAATCGCTACGCAGGGAACGGACGGGACACGGGAGTCACGGCCTCACGGGACGGACATGAATGGATGGTTTCTGCCTTTCTGGGCTTGGTTCCATCGTGGGCTGCCGTAATGGGTTGTTTTACTAGGCCTACGAGCCATTGCACAATACCACGTGAATGCATCTATATATATGTATAAATCTCTGTATACATGTTTATTTTTTCGCTCAAATCTTGGGTATGCCTAGGAATACAGGGGCATACCCCTGCCGCCGCCCATGGTTGTGTACGTGAGGACTCAACATGCCCAAGTACAGAGAGAAGGAAGCAGGACGTATGGACCGGACACGCGGAGCTAGTGCGAGCTCGAAGTCAAGTCATGGGCTACATACCAGGATTGTTTGGTTGTCGGTCACAGTTTGCCATGCCTAAGGTTAGGTACAAGCCACACTTGTGGCTTGCCACATTCTGTGGTAAATTAGGTGTGTTTGGTTGACAACTAAGATATGGCAAAAATAGTGTGGTTGCTGTTTGGTTTATTGCTATAAATGTTAGGCAAAAAGTTGTGGTAACCGTTTGGACTGCAGCCTTGGTTAAAATGCCCCAATTCCATTCATGAGGATAACTGTGACAAATATTTTGACAATGGTGTAGGTAAATAATCATAGTGTTAAGCATGTGCTTAGCTCTCAAGAAATTATAGAAAACAAATCATCCTATAAAATAAACAAATATTTTGTTGGAATGGATGTTTGGATTAGCGTAGAAAAACTACAGAAAGGAAATCTCACTTAGGAACCATCGATGGAGAAAATAAAAAAATTACTTAAAAAACGGAAAACCGCAGGAGTGCTCTCATCCACACACCGTTCGCTTGGAGGAATTTTGGAGGAATCTGAATGAATCTGGAGGAATTTGTGAGAGGAAAACGCTGTTCCAGATGAAAAAAGAAGCGGATCAAGCTGAGTTTAAGGGCACGCGAACGAGGCCAATGAAACCCCACCCACTAAGGCACTGAACCTCCCGTCCACAGCTGAGCGCACACCTCTCTCGTCTCTATCCCCTTCCTTCTCAAAGCTTCCCTTTGCTTCCCTGCCCACTTCCCTTTGCACACCGCGCTATACAGGCATGCAACAGTCAAGCCATGGGCCTCCGCCATGGACGGCCTCCGCTCAACTCAAATCATGAGTCCGACCTCCTCCGACGACCACCACGCTCGTCGGCCCCATGCTCGGCCACCACCAGGCCCGTCGTCTTCAACTCCGCCGACCATGGTTGGGCGCGGTAGCATGGCGGCGCTAGGGCGCATGTCCATAGGGACACGGACGAGCAGCGGGCACGCCAGGACCCAGCAGCAGCCGTGCCCCGCAATCATCTTCAACTCCGAGCATAGCATAGCTGGGCACGGTGCCATGGTGTGACGGGCCCTGTGCAGCCAGTGGTCGCCGCGGACGGGCTTGTGGTGAAGGGACGAGCGGTGATGGTAGGGTGCCACATAGCAGGAGGAGGGGTGGCGCTGTGGCAGAGTTTGTGGCAAGGCGGAGGCGAAGGAAAAGCTCGCTGCACATTCGACGTAGGGCGCGTTTAGTTCCGGCCGGATTCGGCATTTGCACAGTGTTTGATGTGACGGCAAACACTGTAGTAATTTCGTTTGTGTTTGTGAATTATTGTCCAAACATTGACTAATTAGGCTCAAAAGATTCGTCTCGCAAAGTTCAAGCAAACTGTACAATTAGTTTTTGATTTCATCTACATTTAGTACTCCATATATGTACCGCAAGTTTGATGTGACGGGAAATCTTCTTTTTACATAGTGTCAAAGTTGGGAGTTTGGGAGAACTAAACAAGGGCGTAGAAAACGGCGGCGAGTACTGTAGCTGGAGCGTGGCAAGACTTGCTTCGGTTACAAACCAAACACCCGCCTAAGGCACCGTGGCGAGCCTAACTTTAAGCGTGGCAATTCGTGGCGGGCAACCAAACAGCCCCTTTAAAACACCAGTCGTCAACTCGCCATCAGGCCAGTTTTCAATTGTGTAGAATAACACGACCTAGACACGTCAAAAAAATTAGCGACCTAACAACATATATATGGTGACCATCGTTACGTGCAACGTACACGTGTGTGTTGTGCGCCGAGCAATTTAGGGGTGAAACTGTGTGTCGTTCTAGAGATGGGCACAAAGACCAATGAGCCAAGCAAAAGACTACAACACCCCTACATCCGTTCTCTCATCTTCTTCCCCATTCTTCCCGTTCACATCAGCGAATCCAGCTCCGGCGAGGTCAGGACGGGCATGATTCCGACGAAGCCTGGCCGGATCCAACGAATCTAGCTTCGGATCCCAGTCACGGCTTGTGGGGACCGGTGAGGTCTCCTCCTCGCTGGCGTGCTGAGGGTGAGCTCTGGTATCAGCGGTGTATGCTGATGGCGCGACCCGCTTGGGTTATCCTGGCCGGCTCGCCGTCGAGCCGCTCCACCTCTGCACTAGCCGCTCCGCCTGGGGACGACCGCTCTGCTCCGATCCGCATCGACGCCGACCCGCTCCAACTCGATGCCGACGGCCTCCGCCTCAGCGCCGCATGTGGAAGAGAAGAAGAGGAAGAGAAGAAGAGGACGGGTGCGGTGGTGCAGGTGGGAGGGGGGCGGCGGTGGGGTGGGAGGAAACGGGGGGCGTTCATGGGGATGGATGGAAGGATGGGGACGAAGAGATAAGGTTGTAGCCTCCTACAGCCTTGGGCAGGGAGGAAGCAGTGTGTAAAACCACACGTACTCTTTGCGGAAGAACATTTGAACGCCAAAACGACTCCATTTCTGGGACGGAGGGAGTAACAAGCAAGTATGCACGGCAAGACCCGAAAGGTAGTTTGGCAGTTCGCGCCCGTATCTGTGTCGTCATCCGTGCAGACGGGTGGTGCCGTGCCAACGTGTGTGCGGTCATCAGTTCTTTGTGTTTGCTTCTCTCGGACGGTACGCTTTGTGGATCTCCATCTTGATGTTCGGCATGGATGGATTATTGCTCGCACTCGCAGCGTCCCACTCCAATTTAAATAAAATCTGTACTGTACAATCCTTTTTGAGAGTGATAGCTAGAAGCAGTACAAATGCTTTGCAAGATGGTGTCTGGCAACAAGTCACAAAAAAAGAAAGAAAGATGGTGTCTGGTCAACGCAGCCCGGCCCGTGTTTGCGTACAGATGCTTTGCAAGTTAGTTTGCTTGCGCCCATACAGGCACCAAAGGCCGAAATAAAAGCCCAGCTCTATCCAGCCCATCCCACTGCGTCGGCCCAACCTCTCCGTCAACACACCCCCACCGTGGCAACTGCCATTGCCATCTCCATCTCCAAGCTGGCCGGCTAGCTAGTCAGAAATTCGATCAGTATCCGAAGTGAACAACAGAACAAAACCAGAGATTATCCGGATTCATTCCTCAAACCGAAGAAGGTACTATTATCGACGGGAGAAAATCGACCGCTGAGCTCAGCGTGCGCCAATAATCGACGAACAAGATCGATCGGACGGCTGTGACGATGAATGGGCATTCTTGCGTAAGCCAGTATATATAGTTTCATTAAGTTTATTTTAGCACAGGAACAAACGAAAGCAAGCGTGAGACGAGGCACGTAAAACGGTACTCCGTTCCAAATTATAATTTTTTTTTTGACCATAAGTTTGACCACTCGTCTTATTTAAATTTTTTTTGTAAACATAGTCAAATTTAAGTTATACTTGAACTTTTGTTAATAAAAAAAGTCACAGCAAAAGAATTGATACTTTGTACAAATTTTTGAATAAGACGAGTGATCAAACTTAGAGTAAAAAAAATCAAATGAATTATAATTTTGAACGGATTTAGTACATTATTATTATTATTATTATTATTATTATTATTATTATTATTATTATTATTATTATAAATAAAAATCCATCCTCTAGATATATATGGTGCGATCGATCGAGCTATAGGATGGATATCTCACATAGCATCACTCATCATAGTAAACGTGTCGGATGCGCGAGCCGTCCATGATGGAGTCCGTGTTCTTGGCGTCCATGAGCTGGGTACCGCCGAGGAAGAGCTGCATGGAGGCCACCGGGACGTCCTTGATCGTGTAGGTCTTGTTTGGATGCGTATGTATTCATCTCAGTCCATATGTGTTAAGTGAATTGAAGTAGAATTAAATTAAATTTTATTCCATTCCACTCTAACACACGTGAGTTCAAATGAATACACATCCATGCAAACAAGACCGCAGATGGTCACGTTAATGGCCCTTTGTCTGCGTACGGTGGTGCTGGCAGCTAGTGTTCCACTCGTCCCGCATTCGTCTTTGGTACCTATATATATACTCCGTGGATCGTTGGAGCGTATGGTAAATGTAAGACCGTAAGGATCTGAATATTATGGTAAGAAAAATATATGGAAAGATTATTCATTGATTGGAATTCGCAATCTTACGTATGGTCATTTTTAAAAAAATGATATACAATTCCATTTCCACATATCTATGCTTTTTATATATGATCATCAACAAAAATAATATATCCTTGTTTAAATTAAAATAGCAGCCCCGGCCCGCGTGTGCATGCATGCACGTTAAGTCTGCTTTGGCCCATACGCATATAAGGCCCAATCCAATAGCAAAACTGACGAACCCCAACTTTCATCGTGATCCGATTTATCTCCCTCATTTATAAAACCGGTTGTTCCCCTCAAAAAAAATTTAATAAAACCGGTTGTTTGACCTCCTTCAACTTTTAACATCCTTTTTTATTTTGATGGTGGTATTGTTAATGTGGCACCACATCAGAGAGAGAGGTAAATTGGACTAGTTAAAAATTCAGGGAGGCAAATTAGACTTATTTTTAAAAAATATAAAAAATTATAAAAATAATTTCAAAAATTTATCCCAATGTTTTTGCATGGAAAAAATAATGCAAGTAAAAAATCATAAAATTTGGCTTACTCTTAGAAATTTCATATAAATTTTGTTTTAGCTTAAAAATTATGAAACCGATTTCCGTTTTTTTCTAAAATAATGCTCTATCTTATGGTGCCTAGTCAAAAATGCTTGAATCTTGGTGGTCTCATTTTGGTACTTATTTGCTAGTACAATCCCTTGTTATTATCTATTATAATTAAACGATGTTGATTGTCTAGACTACGTAGAAGCTCTGGGGAAACTTAATTAAATTCAATAGTTTGTAAAGCTTAATTAAATATATTAAACGAAGGGTGCATTCAAGCATATACATGGCAGGGTGCATGCATCAACGCAAGCTGACACGACTACTTTGAAAATTCAATAGTTTGTAACGACGCACTATTGGTGCTTTTACTTAATTCGAACAATCTACGTCATCCAATCTCTATATAGGAATCCTGCCTACAAAAGCGAGCTAACCATCGTGCCACGTCGCCCGTTAAGCCGTAAGCCATCGGATCGAGCAATCAGGCGATCTGGACCGTCCGATTGCGGGTCAGTTCGGGTGTGGACCCATCCGTTCGCCCGTTAAGATGGAGAACCGGGCGATCGCGAATCATGGCCTCAACGAGGCCAGTACCGAGTACCGACGCCTCCGCCGCCTCCTCCGGCTCCGGCTCCCGCGTGCCCACCGTACGCGCGGTGCCGTGCCGGCACGGGAGGGGCCCGCCGGTGGCCGCCCCCGGCCCTTGCACGGCCGTGCCCCCTCCCCCTCCCCCTGTGGGTGACGCGCGCCACCGCGCCACATCCGCCGCTACCGAGTGTCGACGCGGCCCCCGCGGTTGCCGGCCCCTGCCACGGGCGCGGACACATCTCCCCATCATGGCCGGCTCCCGGCAGGGGCCCTGGGCGGGGCTGCCTGCCGCGCGCCCGCGCCAAGGTAGCAGGGGCCACAGGGCCCCCTCCCATGCTGACCACCAAGCCAGACCTGCGCCGCTTCGGCTCCACCTCATCCCGTTCGCCGCACTGGCCACTCGACGCCTGGCTCCGGCCTCGCCGTGCGCGACGTCAATTGAAGCAAAGCGCTGGTGCGTCGGCCTTGCGGCTCCGGCAACAGATGTGGCGGCAGCACCCATCCATAGGGACTTGAACCTCCGCTGCAACCCATAGAAAAAACAGAGCAGGGCCACCGCGAAGGAATGGCACAGGAACATCGGATGGCCGCCGGCGCAGCTCAGCAACCCAACGGAGCACCGAGCCGCCCGTGGCGCCATGGAGAACAGTAAAGCCCATGACAAGATACAGCTTCCTGCGTCGCAATGGAACGGGTTAAAGATTAAAAAGTCCATATAATCTGTAATTAAACTAGGATTCCTGATAATCTAGGTTTAAAGCTTCATTTTTTTAACAAGGAATGAATCCTTTGTCGATAGTTCAGGATATATGATTTCTATTCTTGCCTTCCTGTAGAAGGTTCTTCTTGCATAGCGACTATTCGTGTTTAGTGATACTGACAAAGCCTCAGGTACTCGATTGGGCATAAGCATGAGTTGTTTTTAATATCCTTTTTGCATATAGCCTTGCAGGTTCAATCATTGCCATGTTTCTGTCTCCTTTTGTTATCAATATGTGAATTTAGATGTTTGTCTTCTATCATACTGTGTAATGTCCAAAAATCGGCAGCTCGCTCATTTTGCAAACTTATTAGGTTGGTGCAAATCTGAATAAAAAAATGATGGTAATTTGAGATACAGTAAAGAAGGATTTGTGCCATCGCCATATGCAGCAATTTCATCAGCCTTCTCAGCTCTCCTGTGTATTCTGATACTTGACAATAGAGGCATCAGAGGTCTGTATTCATCCCTTAGGCCTTTGCAAACTCAAATGTGTTTACATTTTGTGGTTCCTACTATTAATGGTCTAATCAATGTTATGAAATACGATTTTGTCTTACTGATCTTTAAAGCAATACACCCATAACCATGCAGAGGATGAATTGTAGCACTAATCAATACTAGAGACAACTGGAGTCTCATTTGAAGTGCACATGCCATGATCTGTCATCCAGCTGTGTTAAGTGTCATCACTCATGCATACTAGGAATGTTTACAGGGTGTCCTACCGATTGCCCAAAAATAATTTGGTTTTGCTAATGCTTACGCAGGAGTTGTTTGCAATATTCGTTGCAAGTCCTATATATAAAGCATGACGTGTCAAAAAACTTACAAAATATATGTATATAGTGTGTATTCAAAACATTTTGGTAAATCCACCTTATTGTGACCAACATCAGTTTGGTCTGTACCCAACTTCCTGTAATTAGGTCTTTTCCTAAAGGGCGTACCCAGTGCAGAGAGCTCCCGCTCTGTGCGGGGTCTAGGGAAGGGTGTTAGTGGTAAACCTTACCCTCGCCAGTGCAATGCGAGGAGACCGCGACTCGAACCCGGGACCTTTCGGTCACAGACGGTAAGACTCTACCGTTTGCACCAGGCCTGCCTTTCTAATTAGGTTTTTTCTTAAATAAAAAAAACATGAGAAAGAAAAAATAGCTTGAAGCGCAGTTTCCTTTGTCCTTGTTTTCAAGCTTATATATAAACTAAGAACTCAAGTGATTTGTCCATTCAAGAAAAGTATCTTATTTATCGGTGTGCCTTAGATACTAATTTTGCTTTCCATAGGGTCTCAAGCAGTTATGTTTTCTGGATGGCTGAATTATGACAACACTTCTATTTATATCTTTTTTTTCTGGAGGAAACAATCTGATCAAACCACATAGAAGCCATTAGTTTACAGCGTCATGTAACATGATGACCATTTAAACAATAAGCTAGTTGTACTAATTGTCCTGAAAAGGCCTAATCTTATTTATCGACTTCAATTTGAATGTTTCTTAAGCAACATTTCCGTCAATTATAACCTAGAGCAGCTATTTTCCCGCATCCTCCAAACTAATTTCAGATTTGAAGTCCATAATTTTAATTACTTATGTGCTTCCTGTTTGCAGGTTCAAACGCACGCCATGCACTTTTTCAGAATGCTATGGTTCAAGTAAAATAGCTACATAGTACTTCTAATTAAGCAATACGATAAAAAAGGGGAGCCACAACCTCCCATTTGGCTATGAAGTTCACAATACAAGCTCCCATTCTAAAATATAAAACACAAGAAAATACAGTAGTTTTTTTTCAGTTATGGAACATTTGTCCAAAAGTGTAAGCTTGTATTTAAGAAAGGTTATTCAATTGCATTGGTTGACCTGGAGTTATACTGTTAAATGGTTGCCACTATAGCTTCTTCTCTGGCTGATCTATTTGGCCATCCTTCTGTAAGAGGCAACATATACTTGCAAGATCTCAAGGCCTGGCCCGACATTATGATTATCGTTGTATTCTTGATTCACAGCTCCGTTGCAACAAATGGAAACTTTGGCCTAATCCAAAGCCACTTATGCCTAGACTATAAAAACCTTTTGACAATTGAGGAAGGCTTCAGCAAGACGACGGCCAAAGAGACACCAAGGACGACAAAGATGCGCTCGAGGTCAAATACTGGGCCTGCGCGGCAAGGCCGCGCAGCACTTTCTAGTTACAATATATAACGAAAGCTTCTTAGCACCAAAATTAGTCCATCGAGATTTAAAAAATTTCAAGCTACGCATCATAAGATGACGCACCAAAATGCATCATGCTAGAACCAGAACCTTTTTCTCAACCTTAAGGGTTAAGGAAAAAAAAATAGTGAACAGATTAGACTCTGACATTTGATGACCCATCCACCGTACCATCAGGCTCTAGGAAATGGCAACCCAACGATAAACGCAAGGCTCCCCACAACTGCTTCCATTGATCAAATAAACTTGTTTCATACTTAGAGCATCTCCAAGAGTTCCCTAAAACCCCTCCTAATCTTTGGTTTTTAGAAAGATGAGAAAAAAAAACCCTCTCCAACAACTCCTAATCTTAACTCCTAAAATTTATACACTTCGGAAAAACCGAGCCAATCCGCGTAACTTTACACGCTCCTCTGCCTCCGCGTATCCTTCTCTCCGTTTTCTTCGCGCCGTGATTTGGCGCAGCTTCCCTCCCTTCGCGCCCTTCTTTTGCCGCGCCTTCTCTCCCTTAGCGCGCTCCTCCATCGCCAGCAGAGAGATCGCTCCTCCATCGCCGCACCAGAGAGATCGCTCCTCCAGTTCCTCGATCAACGCCGCCGCGGAAGAGGTACGTACTCCGATCAAACCGTTTTTCCATGGGGTTTCTGCGCCGCCGCCATGGCTTCGTGTCGGCCTCTGCTGCCGCTAGGTTTTGCCCGTCGCTAGGTTTTGCCATATCTAGGTTTGGCCGCTATGTTTGCCGCGGATGGCTGCCGGCGTGCGGTCAGGCGGTGCTATCCTGGTGCATGCGGTAGCTGCTGATGGTGTCGCGCGGTGCTATCCCTGTTAAAAGGAAAAATAGCAATGCGTGATGGGGTTTTAGGGAACTCTTGGAAATGCTCTTAGCTCATAGTTAAAAGGAAAAATCCTTCTAACCCCGTTCAACTGTTAGGGTAGTTTGACTTACCTCCTTCAACTAGAAATCAGATCCTCAAATTATTGAAACCATCTAAATTAAAGAAACCCTATGATTTACACCTCTGAGGCCTTCCGCGGTGTGTAGGCGATGCTCAAAAAATAATGGGCCCCACAACCAAGAATAGGCACCGGTGCTTCCTATCTTGCAGTGCGGTGCAGCTTGTGGCATCACTTATAGGGTCCACTAGATATAGTAAAAAAATCAATAAAGAAAGGTTAAGGACATCGGATTGGTGGTTGGTAGGAAAGAGGCATGCAGAGTTTTCACTTGTTTAATCAGCAGGCACCGGTGCTATCCTGGTTCACTTGGCGATGGCATTTTGGAGCACCGATCTTCTTTTTCTACTTGGGGCATCACTTGAAGCTCACAATGCGGAAGGCCTGAGCGGTCCTGGCTAACGTCACTCACGCCAACCATCCTACGTGGTGTCACGTCAGCCACGAGGGAGGTAAATCGGATTTTTAAAATGAATTAGGAGGTCAATTATACTTTATAAAAAGGTTATATAACAATTTTTCAAAAATATTATCCAGATATTTTAATATATGCTTGGATGACCATCTTACTAGTAATCAAATTACCAATCCTAGGTATAGATGTGGGCCCAGGGCTCGAAGATTTTTCGGAAGTAAAAGCGGGGAATGCAATAATTTAGTTACAAAGCTGATCGGTTTCACCAAATCATAACGATATCCACGAGGGTTTGTTTGGAAGCAAAATCCTCTGGTCAACAATATTTTAGGAGAGTCCGCGTAGCACCCGCAACTCTAACCATTCGCCCATGTAGACAGGCGAACGCGGTGAGGGCGGCGGCTGCGTCAGGAAGAAAAGAAGCACGGACGATGGCGATGGCGATGGCGAGAATGGCCCAAGAAAGAGATGCCGGATCGCCGCCGCTTCAACAGTGGACAATGGCCAGACTGGAGACGACACGGGACATTACATCATAAACGCTGACGAGATCGACGATAACGGCGACTGCACCGGTGAGGATTTGATCTACTACTACAGCGATGATGACGCGGAGACGGAGGTCGACGATGCTAATGCGGTGGAACCCGCCGAGCTGAGGTACGTACATCGTTCTGAGCCAGGATGATTATGAGGATTCATTCCTCAAACCGAACAAGATACTATTATCGTCAGGTGAAAATCGACCGGCCCGAGAGCGCAACGTGCGCCAATAATCGACGAACAAGATCGATCGGACGGCCGTGACGACGAACGGGCATTCTTGCGTAAGTCGTATGGGGTTTCATTAAGTTTATTTTAGCACAGGAACAACCGAAAGCAAGCGCAAAACGACGCACGTAACGGTACATTATTATTATTATATTATATATATGATATATATATATATATATATATATATATATATATATATATATATATATATATATATATATAAAATAAAAATCCATCGTCTAGATATATATGGTCCGAGCTAGACGATCGATATCTGACGTGTCATCACTCATCGTAGTAGACGAGTCGGATGCGCGAGCCCTGCACGATGGAGTAGTCCTCCGTGTTCTTGTCGTCCATGAGCTCGCTACCGCCGATGAAGAGCTGCATGGAGGCCACCGGGACCTCCTTACGCTTGCCGATCGCCTCCTTGATCTCCTTTACCGTGGCGAAGTACCACACCTGGAGGGTGAACTCCTCCACCTTCCCGTCCCTCCTCGTGTAGATCGTCACGTCCATCGATCGCCCTTTGGCTACGTACGATGGTAGTGCTGGCAGTGTTCTACTCGTGCCCTCCATGCGTTTTTGGTACCTATATATATACTCCGTGGAACGTTGGAGCGTACATGGTAAATGTAGGACCGTAAGGATCTGAATGTTATGGTAAGAAAAATATATAGAAGGATTATTCATTGATTGGAATTGGCAATCCATCTTACATATGGTAATAATTATTGTACTCTGCTTGTGTGCATTTTCTAGATCGTCACGTCCGTCGCCTTTGGCTACATTGGTGCCTGCGCGCATTTTGGTAAGTAATTGTATATGGTGCCGTGCCGTGAACCTTTGGTGTGTATGGTAAGTGTAGGAAGGATCAGAATGTTATGGTAACAAAAATATATAGAAGGATTCGTTGATTGGAATTCGGAATCCATCCACTACATGGTAATTTCAAAAATAATATACGATTCCAATTCCATCTCTGTACTTTTATTATTTATGGTCATCGACAAAAATAAATAAACTTTGTCATCAAGTTTTTTCTATATATATATAGAAGGATTGTTCATTGATTGGAATTCGCAATCCATCTTACATATGGTCATTTTTCTAAAAAAAAATAATATAGGATTCCATTTCCATATATCTATACTCTTTATATATGATGATCATCAACAAAAATAATATATTTTTGTTTAAATTAAAATAGGAGCCCGGCCCGCGTGTGCATGCATGCAAGTTTTTCTCAACTCAGGCCCAATCGAAAAAGCACAGCATACGAACCTGTGATACTTCAGGCCACAACCTTTTTCTCAACTCAACTCAAATATGCATGCTGGAACCAAAAACTTTTTCACAACCTAGGTACAAAAAAAAATTGCGTATAGATTTCTCTGTGACATTCGAATGGCAACGCAACAAGAGAAGCGAGGCCCCGCACAACTGCTGCTCATCATAGACCATCCCCTGGCGTCCGCAATACTCACGCTTTGCCAGGTAGCCTCGCGACTCGCTTCGCCCACGGAGAGCCGCCGCCGCCGCCGCCGCCGCCACCGCCACCGCCACCGCCCCCGCCTCCACCACCGTTGCTTCCCCTCCCTTCCCCCTCCGGCATTTTGCCGGAGGCTGGAGAGAGTAGGGATCCATCGTTTTAATAAGTTTTTCTAGTAAATCGAGTCATTTAGGGTTAGGGTTTCTCCATGCTAAATTGCTTGGTACTGGGGATTTATCTCCTCCTCTCCCCCGGCGACGAAGAGGGGGCAAGATGGATTCGTTTTCTCCATGGCGGCTCTGTGGAAGATGAGGGTGACAATGGCGTCAGTAACTTCCTCGGCTTGATGACATGGAAACTTGGCTTTCTGGACGACGACATCAAGGCGGAGATGATGTCGCCGCCATGGAATAATTTTCTGTGTTCTCTTCTCCGTTTTGTTGTGGTTAGATCTAAGCACGATGAAGGACTAGGGAGAATAATTTTTAACTCAGTCTTCCTTATTCTTCGGTGGCAGAAAGAAGAAGTTTCTCCACTTCGCCTGCAGGAATGTTGACCATCGTTCGTTGGGCATCTGTTCTCATGCCTTTTGCTGAGTATTTGCCTGTGCAGTCATCCATACAAATCGTCATACATGTTTGGAGTTGAGATTTTGAGCTATACAAAACGTGGATACAATTTAGTTGATCAGTTTCAGGATATACATAGTGTATTCCAGAGTACTTTGTAACGTGATGATGATATCCTCACCTATAATCTAATATAATTCTTCTTTCATCTAAAAAATTGCTGCTCATCATAGTTAAAAGGGGGAAATCCTTCTAACCCTCACCTCCAAGAAACTCCCTATATCCTTTCCATTTATGGACTTGCTAGCGCTTGGATGTCCGATCCGGAGTGCTAGCGTCGGATGGTGCCACTTGCACAAGACAAATGGAGCCCGCGCCTCCTGTTTTTCGCGCGCCCCACCACATGGGCCCCCACTCCCGCGCCCGTCTACACTCGGACATCACCCAGCAGTGGGCCCACGCCGCCTGGACATCACCCAGCAGCTGCAGCAGGTAGGTTTCATTGCAACATGTGCAACACCGGATATACTTTTGCAACACCCAGGTGAAACACTTGCAACATATGTTCGAAATAACTAAAATACTTGCACCATACGTCTGAAACACTTGCAAAATATGATAAATAACCTGAAACACGTGTGAAGCCACTGCAAACATATGCAACACTCAGATGAAACACTTGCAACATAAGTCCGAAACAGCTAAAACACTTGCAACATACGTCTGAAACACTTGCAAAATATGAGAAAAAACTTGCAAACACGTGTGAAGCCTTTGCAAACATCCAGATGAAAAAGCAACATACGTAAGAAACACTTGAAACATAAGCTTGCAACATCCAGATCTACTTTTGCAATATCCAGATGAAACACTTGCAATATACGTCTAATACAAATGAAACATTTGAAACATACATGTATAGCCATTGCAACATGTGCAACATCCGGATCTACTAATTCACAAAAAAAACATCCAGATCTACTTTTGTAACATTTCGATCTACTTTTGCAAAATCGATATAAAACACTTGCAACATACTTCTAAAACACCGAACATACATTTGCAACATGCGCTTTCAGTGCAACATCTCCTTGCCGCTTGGGCGAATGGAGGCTCGTCGGCACGTGATGGTCATCAGTGTGCTCGCCGGCCATGTAGTTCTAGGCAGCGGTGCACAGAGGGTGGGTGTGGGAGCGGCAAGGGACGGTGGTGGCACAGATGGTGGGTGGGCTGCGCGTGGAGGTCACCGGTGTGCTTGCCAATGGTGTGGAGCTCACCAGTGGCGCAGAGTGGGTGGTGTGTAGCTCGCCGGACGGCCACACGGCGCGATGAAGCAGTGACGGCACGAGGCGCATTTGGGAGACAACTGTTTTTTGGGGGGAAGGCGGCGTCCGGACGGACAAGCGCCCACACCACAGCATTTCCGTTCAATTTACTAGGAATAGAGATTTTGGTGAAAAATACTATCCAACGGCTTCTTTATTTGTGTATCAAAATATAGCATCTTCTATTCCGGAATCCGGATTTCTCGCTAGCCAGAAATAGAAAACAAGAATGTAGAAAAAAAAAACCTTGGAGATGCTCAGGGTAGTTTGATTCAACTAGAAAACCAGATGTTTGTTACTCCTCCAATTATTGAAACTGTCTGAGCGGTTTTGGCTAATGTGATCCACGTCAACCATTCTACGTGACGCCACACCAGCCACTAAGAAGGTAAATCGGACTTTTACGATTAATCTGGGAGGTCAATTAGACTTTATAAACAGATTATAGATATAAATTTTCAAAAAAAATATCCAAATATTTTAATATATATTTGGATCACCACTATACTAGTAATCAAACAATAGATTTTTACTCACATGCCGTTATCCATAATTCGCTTTGAGTTTACCAATCCTAGGTATAGATGTTGGTCCAGGGCTCGAAGATTTTTCGGATGTCAAAGCGGGGAATGCAATAATTTAGTTACAAAGTTGATCGGTTTTCACCAAATTGTAACGATATCCATGAGAGTTTGTTTGGAAGCAAAATCCTCTGGTCAACAATATTTTAGGAGAGTCCGCATAGCACCCGCAACTCTAACCATTCGCCCTGGCGGCGCGGCATGTAGAAAGGCGAACGCGGTGAGGGCGGCGGCTGCGTCAGGAAGAAAAGAAGCACGCACGACGGCGATGGCGAGAATGGCCCAAGAAAGAGATGCCGGATCGCCGCCGCTTCAACAGTCGACAATGGCCAGACTAGAGACGACACGGGACATTACATCATAAACGCTGACGAGATCGACGATAACGGCGACTGCACCGGTGAGGATTTGATCTACTACTACAGCGACGATGACGCGAAGACGGAGGTCGACGATGCTAATGCGGTGGAACACGCCGAGCAGAGGTACATCATTTGAGCCAGGATGATATTGGGGGCTGCTACGGTCCGACGATCGGACGATACCCCGCGCCGGCAAAAGCGCGCGAAAAATAATTTTGGAGGACAGTAGCGCGCACTAGGGGCCAGATGCCTGGGATAGGCTGTCCCATCGCGCAGGCCCACGTCACTCTCAGCTTGCGTACGTATGCAGCGACTTTCAACCAACTACAAAAAGTCATAAATTCTAAAACAAATATTCAAATTAAACTCCGATTGTACCATCGAGTTTCTTGTAATAAATCCTTCAAAACAAGATCTCATATGAATATATATTTAGATAAAATTTTATTAACGAACATTTGTCTTACGAAGATTGAACATTTTTCTTTTATTGAGCAGAGACGATATTCTAGATTCACGACCATCTTCGTAAGAAAAATGTTCTTAGTTTAGAAGAACAATATTCTAGTTTAAGGTTCATGAAATTGATATTATATTATACATAAAATAAATAAATATGTACAATACATAAATAAAAAGTAGTAAAATATAGAGCAAAGCATAAGAAAAAAATAAAAATACGTAATAGAGAAAAATTTTAAAGAACATCACATAGATACTTTTTAAACATTCTAAAATATACTATAGAATATCACAAGTATGCTAGATGAACATCACTAAATACATTATAGAACATCGCATATATATTACGTGAACATCACTAGATACATTATAAAACATCACATGTATACTACGCAAACATAGCATGTATATTACGTGAACATCACAAAATATATCACAGAACATCACATGTATACTACGTGAACATCATAAAATACATCCCAAAACATCACATATATAATACGTGAACATCACAAAAAATATCATATAATATCGTGTGTATACCATGTGAACATCATATGTATATTACATAAACATCATGAAAATATAATAGAACATCACATGTATACTACGTGAACATTACAAAATACACCATAGAACACCATATGTATAATACGTGAACATCACAAAATATATTATCGAGGATCATTATATACTACGTGAACATTACAAAATAAATGATAGAACATTTAATGAAATAAAAAAATTAAAAAGTAAACATGAAAAATAATTAATAATGATAAAATAGAAAAAGGGAAAATAAAAAGGCTATAGAAAACATAAAGACAAAAGGAAAAAAGGAAAAAGAAATAAAAACAAAAAGAATAAAACATAGAAAAAAGTAAAATAAACAAAGTAATTAATTATAGTGAAAGCAAAACACAAATAAAAGAAAGATACAAATAAAAAATGAAAATTATAATAATAATTCACATAAAACAAAAAGAAAAATAAATTATGGATGAAAAGAAAAAGAATAAGAAAAAATAAAGAAAAGAACAAGAAAAAAGAAAGAAAAAGAAAAGAAAAGAAAAAGAAAGAAAAATGAAAGGAAAAAAATGAAAAAATATAACAAAATAAAAACATGATTAGAAAATAAACAAGAAATAAAAAGAAGCTAAATAAAAAGAGAAAGAAAACATATGAAAGGAAAATGAAAAAGATAAAAAGAAAAAAGGAATAAGAAAAAGAAAACAAAAGAAAAATAAAAAGAAATGAAAAATAAAATAAAATAAAATAAAAAGAAAACATACGTACTTACCAACCTACGCTGGGAAATCAAAACAATCGCGCATTCATGTGGGCCACGGGGGCTCCGTCCGCACAGCCCGCCGCGAGGGAAAAACGCCGCGCGGGAAAATCATCGGCCGACGGTTCTTTGGATGATATCCGCGCGCAAAGGGAGGACAAGGCCAGCACCGGTCGTCCATCGACGAGAGCGGCGGCAGGGTCATGTGGTGCCCCGGCCGCGGGTGCTCCCGCGCCGTGGAGTTTGTCGGCTGCACCGGCGACGCGACGGACGTGTTCTGCGAGTGCGTGCACGGCTTCTGCTGGAGCTGCGGTGAGGAGGCGCACCGGCCGGTGTCGTGCGACACGGTGCACGCGTGGCTGGCCAAGAACATGTCCGACTCAGAGACGACAAACTGGGTGCTGACTAACACCAAGCACTGCCCCAAGTGCCGACGGCCGATCGAGAAGAACCAGGGGTGCAACAACATGACATGTAGGCCCCCCTACAACCACCGTTTCTGCTGGATCTGCCTACAATCATTGGGACGCAGTCACATCGTCTGCGATGGCAACCGGGCACGGCCGGACAAGGTCAACGCCGGCGGCGGCTGTTGAGGTATGATCCAAATTCAAGCTTGGGTCAAAGCGAAGCGGCCTATTAGCGTTAAGAGGGACTACACCATCTATTAGTTCTGTATTGCTAAAAGACGAGGGTGTGGGGTTTTTCGCATCTATATATATTTTATGTAAGCCATCGTCTTGGAATAAGAAAAGTTGTAAATCCCCGATGTTTGTAGCCTCACCCGATATAGTGAAGATTTACTGGCTGGTGCCCTTGGTTTTTTCCCTTCCACCTTGGGTGGGTTTTTCACGTTAAATCTCGTGTCCCCTGTGCTTAATCTACTGTTCTTCGTCGTTTATATTGCCTATCATTTCTAACAAGTGGTATCAGAGATTGATTTGACCTTAGGGTTTCACGATGGCATCAATGAAGTTTGATCTACCGCTGCTAGATTACAAGATGAGATTTGCACTGTGGTAAGTCAAGATACGGGCGATTCTGGCACAATCTTCGGATCTTGATGAGGCGCTGGACGGTTTCGGAGGAAAAGGACAGAAGTCATGGACCGCTGAAGAGAAGAAGAAGGATCGTAACGCTCTGTCTCTGATTCAACTTCATCTACATATTGATATTTTGCAAGAAGTGTTGTAGGAGAAAACTGCTGCAAAACTTTAGCTCAAGCTGGAATCGATCTATATGTCCAAGGATCTAACTAGTAAGATGCATGTGAAGATAAAGTTGTTCACGCACAAGCTGCAAGAAGGTGGTTCGATGATGAACCACTTATCAATCTTTAAGGAGATAGTTGCCGACCTAGTGTCGATGGAGGTAAAATAAGATGATGATGAATTAGCTCTTCTATTGTTATGCTCACTGTCTACTTCGTTTGCAAATTTTCAAGATACCATACTATTAAGCCGTGATGAACTAACCCTTGCGGAAGCATATGAGGCCCTCCAGACGAGGGAGAAGATGAAAGGTATGGTTCAGTCTGATGTGTTGCCCTCCAAGGGTAAAGTGTTGCAGGTTAGAGGTAGGTCCAAGCAGAAAACCTACAACAGCAATAATAATCGAGACAAGAGCAAGAACGGTAAAGGTCGTTCGAAGTCCAGAGGCAGGGATAAGTTCTGAAGGTATTGTAAGAAAAATACTTATGTTATTGAGGATTATTGGAAGCTACAGAATAAGGAGAAAAGAAACGGTACGTATAAACCAAAAAATAAATCCGATGATGATGGTACGGCCTCTGTTGTCTCCATTGTTGATAATTCTAATTTAGGAGATGTTCTGGTTGTTTTTGCTGGTTGTGTTGCTGGTCGTGATGAATGGATACTTGATTCGTCGTGCTCGTTTCATATATGCTCTAACAGAGATTGGTTCAATTCTTACAAGTCTGTGCAGAGTGGAGATGTCATGCGTATGGGAGATAACAACACACGTGAGATCGTAGGCATTGGCTCTGTTAAGATCAAGATACATGATGGCATGATACGCACACTGAAAGATGTGAGACACAAATCAGAGATGGCCAGAAATCTCATCTCCCTTAGCACACTTGATTTTGAGGGGTACAGACACTCCGGTTCTGGTGGAGTGTGTAAGGTATCAAAAGGCTCTCTCATTCATATGATAGGTGATATGAATTCTGTAAAGTTATATGTTCTTAGAGGAAGTACTTTACATGGTTCCGTCACTGCTGCTACTGTTTATAATGATGAACCAAGTAAAACTAATCTCTGACATATGCGTCTTGGACATATGAGTGAACTTGATATGGCAGAATTGATCAAGAGAGACTTACTGGATGGCTGCACTATGGGTAAGATGAAGTTCTATGAGCACTGTGTTTTTGGTAAGCACAAGAGGGTAAAATTCAATGCATCTGTTCATACCACCAAAGGTACACTTGATTATGTACATGCTGATTTGTGGGGGGCCATCTCGTAAGCCCTCTTATGGTGGTGCTCGTTACATGCTTACCATTATTGATGATTACTCTAGAAAAGTGTGGTCTTATTTTCTGAAAAATAAAGATGATATTTTTGCTGCTTTTAAAGAGTGGAAAGTTATGATAGAAAGGCAAACTGAAAAGAAGGTAAAATTGCTTCATACTGACAATAGTGTTGAATTCTGTTCGGATGCTTTTAATGATTACTGCAAGGAAGAAGGCATTGTTAGGCACCACACCATCCTATACACTCCTCGGTAGAATGGTGTGGCTGAGCGCATGAACCGAACCATCATCTCGAGGGCTCGTTGCATGCTGTCCAATGCTCGTATGAACAGGTGTTTTTGGGCTGAGGCTGCTAACACCGCCTGTTACTTGATCAACCGGTCACCTTCTATCCCACTTAATAAGAAAACTCCCATTGAGGTATGGTCTGGTATGCCTGCTGATTATTCACAGTTGAGAGTTTTCGGTTGCACTGCTTATGCTCATGTTGATAATAGAAAGCTAGAACCTAGAGCCATTAAGTGTCTATTTCTTGGTTATGGTTCTGGAGTTAAAGAATATAAGTTATGGAATTCTGAAACTAAAAGGACTTTCATGAGCAGGAGCATTGTTTTCAATGAATCTATTATGTTTAATGACAGCTTGTCCACAGATGTTTCACCAGTTGGTTCTGATGAGGAGCAGGAACATGTTAGCGTGCAGGTGGAGCACGTAGATGATCAGGAAACTGAAATTGTTGATAACAATGTTCATGATATTGTTCAACAATCACCTCCTGTTTTGCAGCCTCAAAATCAGTCTATTGCAGATCACAAAACAAAGAGGAGTTGTGGACCTCGTCCACGTTTAATTGAGGAATGTGATATTGTTCATTATGCCTTTAGTTGTGCTAAACAGGTTGAGAACATTCATGAGCCGGCTACGTACACTGAAGCTGTTGTTTCTAGTGACCGCAAGAAGTGGATTTCCGCTATGCAATAAGAGATGCAGTCACTTGAGAAAAATGGCACATGGGATGTTGTGCGCTTGCCTAAACACAAGAAGATCGTTCGTTGTAAATGGATCTTCAAAAGAAAGGAGGGTTTGTCTCCTAGTGAGCCTCCAAGATCTAAGGCAAGGTTAGTAGCAAAATGTTTCAATTAGATTCCTGCGTTGATTATAATGATGTGTTCTCTCCAGTTGTAAAGCATAGTTCAATTCATACATTTTTCGGTATTGTTGCTATGCGAGATCTTGAGCTTGAGCAGTTAGATGTAAAAACTGCGTTTCTACATGGATAGCTCGAGGAGGAGATATACATGGACCAGCCAGAAGGGTTCATAGTACCTGGTAAGGAGGATCATGTTTGCAAATTAAAGAGGTCCTTATATGGTTTGAAACAGTCTCCTCGTCAATGGTATAAAATGTTTGATTCTTTTATGATGTCACATGGTTTTAAGAGGTCTGAATTTGATAGTTGTGTGTACATTAAATTTATTGATGGATCACATATATATTTGTTGTTATATGTTGATTGCTGCCAAGAGCAAGAAAGAAATCACTATGTTGAAGAAACTGTTGAGTAGTGAGTTTGAGATGAAGGATCTTGGTGCTACTAAGAAGATTCTAGGTATGGAAATTACAAGAGACAGAAATTCGGGTTTGTTATTTCTTAGTCAGCAAAGTTACATTAAGAAAGTTCTTCATCGTTTCAACATGCATGATACAAAATCTGTTAGTACGGATGAGGATTTTGAGTACATGTCAAGAGATCCATATTCTAGTGCTGTTGGTTCTTTGATGTATGCCATGGTTTGCTCGCGTCC
Organism: Miscanthus floridulus; assembly: GCF_019320115.1. Taxonomy (NCBI): domain Eukaryota; kingdom Viridiplantae; phylum Streptophyta; class Magnoliopsida; order Poales; family Poaceae; genus Miscanthus; species Miscanthus floridulus. The sequence continues at coordinate 140,661,668 of NC_089589.1, read as the reverse complement.
TGATTTATCATTTGCTATGAGTTTGGTTAGTAGATACATGGCTAATCCTGGTAAAGAACATTGGAAGACTGTTCAGTGAATTTTTAGGTACCTTCGTAGCACAACAAATGCTTGTTTGAAGTTTGGCAGGACTAATAAGGGACTCACTAGCTACGTGGATTCAGATTTTGGTGCTGATTTGGATAAGAGGAGATCTCTCACGGGTTAAGTGTTCACTGTTGGTGGTTGTGCTGTGAGTTGGAGGGCAACATTGCAGCCCGTTGTTGCCCTATCTACCACTAAAGCAGAATACATGGCTATTGCTGAAGCATGTAAAGAATCAGTTTAGTTGAAAGGTTTGTTTGCTGAGCTTTGTGGAGATGATTCTTGCATTAATTTATTTTGTGACAGTCAAAGTGCTATATGTCTCACTAAAGATCAGATGTTCCATTAGAGAACGAAGCACATTGATGTCAAATACCATTATGTTCGCGCTGTGGTCGTGTAAGGTAAGCTAAAGATATGCAAGATAAGCACGCATGATAATCTTGCTGATATGTTGGCAAAGCCAGTTCCTGTTGCTAAGTTTGAGCTTTACTCAAGCTTAGTTGATATAAATGTTTAGCCCAAGAGGCTATTTGGCACCGAAAATATTTCTTTGTTGTTTTAGGGTGAAGGTTTATTTTATGCTATAACAAGGAATTTGTCTTAAGGTGGAGTTTGTTGAGCTATGATCCAAATTCAAGCTTGGGCCGAAGCGAAGCGGTCCATTAGCGTTAAGAGGGACTACACCAGCTATTAGTTCAGTATTGCTAATAGACGATGGTGTGGGGGGTTTTTTCCATCTATATATATTTCATGTAAGCCGTCGTCCTGGGATAAGAAAAGTTGTAAATCTCTGACGTTTGTAGCCTCACTCGGTTTTCCACGTTAAAATCTCGTGTCCCCTGTGCTTGATCTACTTTTTTTTGTTGTTTGTATTGCCAATCGTTTCTAACAGCGGCAAGGACGAGTGACGGCGGGAGCAAGCCAAGGCGTCGTTGGACAGGTACCTGTACCACTACGAGCGCTGGGCGGCCAACCACACGTCGCTGCAGAAGGTTTTCAAGAACATGGCCGACCTGGAGCGCTCGGGGCTGGAGAAGATGGCGGTCAAGATGCACGTCCCGGCCAGCGATCTGGGGTTCCTGACCAAGGCGTACGAGCAGGTCGCCGACTGCCGGCGAGTCCTGCGGTGGGCGCACGCGTACGGCTACTTCCTGGACCCCAAGCGTGACGCCATCAAGCGCAACCTGTTCGACCAACTTCAGAAAGACGCCAACATGTCGCTGGAGCGCCTGCACGGCTGCACCGAGGTGGAGATGATGGAGCTCTACGCCGGCGACGCGGTCGACGTCGCCGAGAGGTACAAGAGCTACAAAAAGAAGCTTGAGAGCCTCACCCAGGTGGCGCGGCACTACTTCGAGAACCTCGTGAAAGCGTTGGAGACCAACCTGGCCTAGGTGGAGACGGCCGAGTAGGGCATACCCATGCTATCTTTCATCAGATTTATCGCATTCAAGACTTAATTCGTGTGTTATTCAGTTTACCTTCATTCACTCATTCTTTTGTGTCGTTTTGGAAAAACTAGAAGCATACCCCCACGCATTCCCACGGAAATTGCAGATGATTTAGAGTTTCATTAGACTCTCTCTCTCTCTCTCTCTCTATATATATATATATATATATATATATATATATATATATATATATATACACACACACTTATACGAAGGAATAAGCTATTATAAATTAATTCTAGTGGATAAAAAAAATACTTGTGTGTCTTGCTGACGTGGACATCCAAAATTACATGTGCTAGTGGGTTTTAATCAAGGTTTTAAATCTCCGGCTAAGCCTCTTAGCTGCTGACCTCCTCAGCAGCTAAGCGCAGCTATAGTCGGAGATAGCTGCAGTGTTTTTGCAAAAAAAAAAAAACACATGACCTTGGCATAAGTTGATAAGCATTAGTAATTGATTCATAATCAGTTCATAGGAGTACATCGTAGCCTAACAAAATATGGAAACATCACCGTTGGTGCTGAGCGGAGGAAGGATGTGACTATGTGAGCACTGAACAGAGAAGAAGCTTGCCAGATTGTTGTGCCATGGTGTCGCCGTTGGTGCTACTACTGCAGTGCTTCCACGCTCAGCTACCTCCAAAGCCGCTGCCGCCGCCGGTCGGTTTCTCCGCTCAAAGCAGCCGCCGCCGGCGGCCTCTCCTCTCGACCCCCGCTGCCGCTGCCAGTCGCCTCCGCGACACCGCCGCTCCTCTTTTCTGTGGAATCGGAGAGCGAGCGCTCGATACTGGATAGACTGGAGAGAGATGCGTAACTGTTGACTAGCTAGGGTTATGTATTGGTCCTCGTCTCTGGTCCAGTTGGGCCGGCTTGCTTCTTGGGCCAGGATTTGCACTTTAGCGGCTGCACTGAAGGCCAGTTTAGTGGCTATTGCCGGCTAAATGGCGCTATTAGCGCCTAGCTTTTCTTAGCGCTAAAAAATGCATCTCTTAGCTTCGTCCATCCCTAGCAGCAATCTTCGGCTATAGCGGCAGCTATAGCCGGAGGATTTAAAACTTTGGTTTTAATTACACGTGACAGTACATTGTGAGATACATTGCTAATGGGATTTAGGATTATAAGAGATAGTGTAGAACTCCCATACACATCCATGTCATTGCTTTATTCCCTACGCTTACGAGTGACCGCAAATCTCACTCTAATCGACTAGCCAATAGTTTTGATAGTGGCTTTTTGCCGTATATACTCCAACGTACTACTAAAACTAAAACGTTCTCCAAATATAATCCATAGCACGTGGATGTGGATCCACGTATTCTATTCCCATCTCCTTTCCCCCCGTCCCCTAAAGCATTCTCTTTGTATCATCCATCACATCTGGATCTACAGATTCTATTCCCCTATATCCTTTTGAAGGACGAATCGTGTGACCCTTCTTCCTTCTCACCCGTGTCATCCACACCCTCATTGAACTCGCTCATTCACTCCTCTTCCTCGCGCAACCCACTGCCGCCGCCGCCCCCTCCCTTGCGCTTCCACTACCAGCGACCGTGGCTCCAGCTGCCTCGCCACTTCATGCACCTCCCACTGCTGTTCCCTAAACCCTGCCCTCCCCAAACCGTTGTCTCCCACTGCCATGATGGGTGGCGCACCGCCACCCCAAACCCCCTTCTACAGTCGTTGGTGGTGAGTAGATCCCCTAACCACCCGAACTCTAACTCCGGACAGCTCCTCGTCTCCGACGATGGCGGCAGGGCAACATCGGCACATATGGATTCCAAACCCATGCTGTCTTTCGTCATATCTATACCACATCAGATTTAAAAACTATGCAACAGATTAAACCTAGGTACCAGAAATTTCGGTCCTCATTGTAATTTTCGATCACTGAGAGAGGTGAAAAAAACCTTGGATTTATGAATTTAACCATTGCACTTTAGATCTGATTTTACAATACATGTAGGGGAGTATGGTGACTAGATTCCACACCAAGCTTTGCACCAAACCCTACACAAAAAAATAGATCAGGCCAAAACAAGAGTAATCTATAATAAAAAGAGCTAAAGAACACAAGCACATGTAGACACAAGATTTAACCCGAGGTTTGGCCACACCACAAAAAAAATGTGTCTATGTCCCCATTGTTGAGGCGCCCACAAATGTGCTAGCCCCAAAAAATATCAAAGGATTGAATATCACCAAAATAATCCTCCCAAACTTCTTCCAAAAACCTTTTGTGACCATAAACATACCATGAACCTTCAGTGCATTCACCTTGTGTGAGCTCGAGGCAAAAATATCAATGCATTATAGATCTCTCTCCAAAAAATGAAGAATGAATAAAATAAAGTTGTAATATGAGAGAGCAAATAAGTGCGAGCCAATTTATAATGATAGATGGTAAATTTCGTGTTTGGCATGTGTCAAATGGCTAATATCACACTAGTTCAGTGTCTAGCAGCGAAATTTGCTTAAAGAAAGGTTGTACCCCAAAAGTTTGTTCAATGCTATATTCCTAGCTCAATTGGTTGGATCGAAGGTGTAGTCACCGACCACTCAAGTTCAAGTTATTCTCATCTCGAATTTGGTGCCTATTTTCTTTTCTGACGAAAAAGCGCATAGTTCCTCATAGGTTGGTCCGTACGTTTGTTGGCACAATTCTCTGACTGGTGGGCCCATCTGAATGTGGGTTGATCCCACCATCCGCACCTAGCTAACTGTTCGATCAAATTAGGTGGGTGGAAGGTGTGGTCTTCACCCAAGCACCCATATTCGAGTCATTCTCATTTTGAATTTGGTGCCTACTTTCTTTTTGACCAAAAATGGCTAGTTTATTTCCCCTAGCTAGGTTGGTCCCTTTTTTACATCCATCTATAAAAAGTATTTTAAATTTATATGATACACCTAATGCAATATTAAAGCATGAAAGATTCTTCTATACGTCAGTTAGCACTTTTCTCCGACTTGTGGGCCTGTCTAACATGTGGGTTGATCCCATCATCCACACTCTAGCCAACTGTTCGTCTGATCCTTTCTCTGAATAATTCCACCGCCCGCACTCGATCCACACGCTAATGCCTGCATGCAGATGAGGCCTGGGAGAGGAGCATGTTGGCATTTACCAATAGAATCAAGGTGGATGGAACGGGAGGAGGTGGAGGATAGCTTAGGCGTCTGCTTGGACTTATGTGAACAGAGTGTGTGTGTGGCCAGGAGATAGAGTATCGACAGGGACGACATAGCGATGGGATAGACATCTTCTTGCACTAGACGAGGTCAGTGCATTGGCGCTAATGGTGGCCTGTGTGGTTGCTAGGGCGAGGGTTGTAGACTTCTGGTGCTTTTGTGTGAGCAAGATGTAGAGAAGTACAAGGCAAAAAAAACATCAATGGGGACATGTGGCATTACATGTAGGCTATGCCAGGAGGTGGGGGAGACCACCAGAGCAAGTGATCGAATGCCCCCCTGGACTTCGATCTCGACGTTGGGTTGGCGATATTCAGGCTCCTAATCCTGATTAGGGCTTGTTTGGATATTCATGAATTGACATAATCAATCCATGTGGGTTGAAGTGGTTTGGTGTGGATTTCACTCCAACACATATAGATTAACATGGATATATGGATATCTAAACAAACCCTTAGGTCATTATTAGGGATGCACGCGAAGGCCAGGGGTGTCAACAGCGTCGCTGTCTCTAACGTCGTCGTGGAGCACTGTAGCTCCATAACTGCCACTGAAGATCCATTTTTAAGGGCGGTTCCATTAAGAAATCCGCATCTAAAAATATGTCCATTTTTAGGGGCGGTTCCGTTAAGAGAACCGCCTCTAGAAATACTATTTTCAAGGACGGTTGCTTATGTCAACGTCTCTGAAAATAAGTGAGATTTTCAAGGGCGGTTGACTAAGTCAAACGTCCTTAAAAATAGCTGCAGCACAAATAAATTCATATCTTTTTTAAATGAAGTCGGATGAAGACAAAATTTATATCAAAATTATAGAGTTTGACGAGATTTAAAACTTTGTAGTTGATAAATTTTTTGTTTGAGATCGTTTAGGGTTCCAAATATATAAATTAAGTCTCAAATTTTTTATTTTAAATTTTGAATTTTTCAAATGGCCTTGGATGAAAAAATATCCTATATGAAAGTTGCAGTGCTCAAGGAGATTTAAAACTTTATAGTTGAAATTTTTTTCCATTTAAGATCATTTAATAGTCCAAATATTGATTATAAGTTTTATAGGTATTAGTACAAATGGATAGCATTGTATATCTCAACACAAGTGACTGTGTGATGTAGTAGTAGGGGATAGAGCATGCATGGCCACACTAAATATTTTTTCTTATTTTTATTAGACTCTAAATAATTTTTAAAAATTTCTAAAAATTATTTTTAGGATGGTTGACTTAAGTAAACAGCCTTTAAAAATTGATTTTTAGGGGCGTTTTTCTTAATAAAATTTTTAGAGACGGTTTAAAAACACCTCTAAAAATCACTTATTTTTACCATCGGTGGGATTGTAGCGGTTTTTTAAAACCATCACTAAAAAACCGATTTTAGCCGTCTCTAAAAAAAACTTTTGTGTACTAGTGTGTGGGCACCGCTTCCCAAGCATGTTGGCAATAAACTGTGGAAGGTACCAGTTTGTTATGTTAGGAGAATGATGAGCTCTTCAAACGAAAATATCGCTATTCCAGAGAGTTTGTTTACCAATAAAATTCGATTAATAAGAATATAGGAGATTGCCATTTGCCGTCAAGAATTAGCCGCCCTGAAATACCGCTAACGCCCCGCCGCTACGGATCCAGCTGGCATGGCAACAGGCGGCGGTGACGACGACGACGTTGGCTTCTGCCACCGCAAAAAGAGGTGCCATGGATCTGGAGGCGACGGCGGCGGTGGTGAGAGAAGCAGAGTTGCCGCTGGCGACTTCACGTATGACGACGACAGCGAGAGTGGTAACGACGGCCTCGGTGATTCCATGGAGGACGATGACTACTGCTACGATTATGAAGCCGACGACGACGACGGGGGATGCATCGGCGAGGTCGCCGATTCCGATGACGAGTACGCAGTGGAGGAAGAAACGAGGGTCGGCAAGCCGACGTACAATGTGCTCACCGAGGACATCATCCGGGCGTGGCAACAGAAGGACACGGCGAACGTGGCCGAGGTCCTGTCGATCCCGCCAGGCTTCGCGGCTGTCCTGCTCCGCCACTTCAAGTGGCGAACCAGCCAGGTATAGGACGAGTGGTTCACCGACGACCGGCGCATTTGCGATGCCATCAGCCTGCCAGCGCCGGCAGACGACGACGGCGACGTCCCCGTGGTGACCATTGTTGGTTTGATCTCCCAACCACAGTGGCCCAATGGCCACTTGGGCCTTGACCTCGCGCCCTGATCGGGGGCGCCCAGTCCATCTATGGCTGGTGGGCCCCCGTCACACTGCGCATTAAATAGAGGTGGGGTCGGCGGCTCTCAGGACGAGGTCTGCCTGAGCCGTACGCCCCACCTAGAAACCCTACTCCGATCTAACAGAGGGGCGCAGCCAGTGACGGGAAGCACTGCCGCCGCCACTGCACTGCGCCACCACGGTCTTCACTACGTCGCTCTCTCTTCTCCGACCGTCGCTGCCTAGCGTAGAACTTCACCGATGAACCTGATGGCCGGATCCCCTACTCAATGGATGGTCAGTGCCTAACCCTAGCTCCTACATCTCCCTCTCTCTCTTTGTCTCCTACTCCCGAAGGAAGCTCTAGGTCTATTTGATTCAACTAATAAAGAAATCACCCACTGGATCCACACCTAGATGATCCAAAGTAGCTAACAATGGTATCGGAGCCATCGATCTAGTGTGTGGATCTTGTCAGGGGCTAGAAACCGATTAGAAAAGAAAAGATAGACTAGATCCGTTCGGATCTAAATAGAGAACGAAGAACCGCGTGGGGACGATGAACGGGTTTTTAAATCGGAAGAAGTAGAAACCCTAATCCTAGCAAAGAATAGCGAGAAAGGGGAGGGGTACCCATAACCCTAACCCCAACAGAAGGGAAAAGAAATGGACAGCGGTCCGGGGGAAGTCTTACCAAGGCTTCCCTGCCGCCATCACTACCGCCTCACGCGGGATGGAGTACCCATCGCCGGCTTGCTGACGCACGGGAAGAGAATCAAGAGAACTGCAAAGAAAAGAACAGATTAGATCCTTTGGATCTGAGTAGACAGAAGGGGTTCCTTAAGGCTTGGCCTCAAGATCGCTTGATCCGAACCCTAAACCCATGACTCGAACTAGGGGAAGAAGAATAGGAATCAAAACCCTAACCCTAGATCCAATCCCCATCCCCAAATCGGTCAAAACCGAGAGAAGCAAGATCCAAACAAGCAGAAACACAGAAGGGGAAAAAGAAAAGCAAGGCCGGTGGCTTACCTCACCGCTGCCATCTCCACCGTCGTGAGGGAAAGACCGGACCGCGCCGGTGTTCGTCGCCGAGGTGCATCCGCTCGGGTACGGGTACAGGGCGCCGACACGGAGCCGCTTGACGGCGGCACGCTCTCCGACGCGGCTCGCTGTCGCTCGAGATGCGTCGCGCTGCTGAGAGAGAGAGACGCGCGAGAGAGAAAGGGAGAAAGAAATGAGGCTAGGGTTCTGGGGTTGCCGGCCGTGACGCCGGGTTTTGTTCGGGCGAAGAGGCCGGGCGACCGTCGGATGAGCGCGGACGGTGGAGATGAAGCGGGCCACTCAGCGGCCCAGGCGGGCAAGCGCGCCGCGGCGCTTTGCCGGCCCAGGCCCACGTTGTGGCCTGAGTGGCTGCGCGCGCGCATGCCGAGTTGGGCCGGGCCATTTTGATGGTTGGGCCACAGCGCAGTTAAAGTTTAAGCCATTTTCTTTTTCTAATTTTTCCAGTGATAAATGGCTCAAAGAAAATTGGAAAAGAGAATTTTCCTGTGAGTAAAATTCAACAATTATGTTCATAGTTCCGCTGCAAAGTTAAAGGTTTATTGTCTTCTAATTTGAAGAGCAATTATAGTTATTCAGTAAATGATGAAAAGTTTATCCTCCAGTTAAAATTGGAACCAAAGAGAAGAAAAAAAATTAATTGGAGGAACAGTCGGTTTATAGATAAGATGAATTATAATATTATTATTTTCTGACCAACGTTGATGATAACAATATTATAAGTTCATTTATGAGTTTAAGCTTAAAGTTAAATTATGGTATTGTTATTTTCTGACCAACGTTGATGATAACAATATTATAATTTTATGAGTTTTATGTTTAAAGTTTAAATCTCTGATAATTTTGCATCAAAGTGACCAATTTTCAGAGAATAGATAAAGATCAAAGAATGCTCTTAAACTAGAGAAATGTATTTTCATGTTTCCGCTGCAATGAAGTTGATTGTCTTCTAATTAAATTCGAACCAACGGGAGAATTTAATTTTGAGGAGCAGTTCTATGTTTTCAAGATTATTGAATTTCTATACATTAATTCCATTTCTGCCCAACGGTGATGTGGAATTAATATAGAAGAATGATGTTTTATTCTATTTCTGCCCAACGGTGATATAGAATAGAATATAAAGATTTTAAAGTTTAATGAGCATTATTGTTGAATACTTTTTTTAAGACAAAAGATCTCTATGCTTTCATTCTTGAAAGCAGTAAAAGAAATGAACTAGGTACTTGTGACTCAGATGATAAAATGCCTAAGGGCAAGTTATGTATGAAAGAATGCCATTACTTAAGGGACTGTGTTCTCTTTAAAGAATGGCTTTAAAAGAAAAGAATTCTAGGATATTGATCCAAAAAAAGAGATAGATCAATGAGAGTCTTCATTGAGAAATGTCTTTTATGTACTCTCTGTGAAGAAGAACTTATTTTCAATTTCACTTATGAGAGTTGTAAAAGTCATATACATGGATTAAACATGTGTGTTAAAAGAATATTCGGATTTATTTCTAAATTTGATGATTGAACACGAGCCAATCCTGGCAATTATGTCCGTTCAAGGGAATTATCTCGCATGGCGGGAAAAGGTTATGATAGTACCCGCATGGTGGGAAAAGTTTGAGAAAATACCCGCATGGCGGGGTGAAGTTGGCATAGTACTTATCCCGCATGGCGGGAGAAGGATATGATGACTCATGTGCTCTAAGTGTATTCCGCACATGGAGAGAAGTTTGGGGTAGCTCTTATGCTATCCTAGAATTGACCGTACACTCTGATTGTGTCATGGTCATTAAGTACTCAATGAGTTTAAGAATAAAAGAAAGTTGCATGTGAACCAAAAGATAAGAATGATATATAAGTGTGACTTGTAGAAGTATTGATAATAATAAATTATGTTGAGTTTTGAAGTGTAATGAGGAAAATATACTCCCATACGAATTTTATTTGCATGATGTAATCATGTGGATGAAGTAAGTAATCAAAGTTTCCTTATTCACAAGAGTTCTGAATATTTTGAAATTGTGGTAGAAAAGTTCATACCACATTTCGAGAGGGAGAAATATAAGATTAATTAAGAAAGACAATTAAAAAAGATACTTCCCCATACTTCAGATAATGCAGTGCATACTATGCATTGAAGGTAAAAGTGATCTATAAAAGATGAATGTGATCGTTGAGGGAGTAAGACGGTCATAATAACGATACCCCTAAAGTAAAGAAATAGCTAAATTCCTGGACCTTTTACAGTTCCAATAGGAAGATAGCATAGTCGGCTAGTATTCATACTGGACGAGTTTAGAGTTATCAAGGCAGTGCTAAACGCGTCATATGAGTTTTTAGCAGATTAAACCCAAAATAAGAAATTTGAAGATACACCATCTTTACAGAAGATGGAGTAATCTGGGGGAGCATGGTATGTAGATACCTAAGGCTTGAATAGAAGTGGGATTACATATCCACTACAGTGTTTTTAGAGCAACAAATTGCTTTATACATGCTGATGTTGTATGACATATACAACACCAGATGTTAGCTCTTAAAGAAGATGAATAAGTAAACAAGGATCTTGTGATACAGGAGGCTATAGAACAATTGCCTTTTGGCAATGAAGAGTAACAATAGCTCCATATGAAAGAAGTGCCACGAGGCCCTAGAAGGTCTCAAAGAATAAGAAAATCAGATATTTCTGATGACTAAGAAGTAAAAGTTAAGAAAGAAATTCAAATAGAGAGTGATTCCACCTCATTTGAAGAAGCCATGAGAGGTGTTCACTCGTCTAAATGGCAAGAAGCAAAAGAACATGAAATGAAATCGATAAATACCAACGATGTTTGTGACTAAGAAGAAATTTCTAATGGAGCCAAAATAGTAGGCTATAATGGGTTTACAAGACAAAGGTGACTCCAAAGAAAATATAGAAAGATATCCAAAGAGAATATGGAAAGCTATAAAGTGCCACTTGTGGTGAAATGATTTACATAAAGAGAAGGAATAGATTATAATGAGCATGCAAGGATTCTTTTAGAATCATAATGGTATTAGTGGCACATTACGATTTACAGTTACATCAGAAGGATGTAAAGACACATTCCTCAACGGGGATTTGTATGAAAAAGTTTACATGGCATAACTCAAAAGGTTTTGTCGTAGAAGGAAAAGAACGTAAAGGGATGTTGCCTAAAGAAATCCATTTATGGATTAAAGCAAACTTCAAGACAATGATTCTTGAAGTTTGACAGTACAATAAAAAAGTTTGGGTTTTAAAGATAATGTAGAGGACAATTGTATTTATGCAAAGTTTAAACATGGGAAATTTATTTTCCTGATCCTGCATGTGGGTAGCACCTTACTCGCCAGTAGTGGTGTTAATCTACTGTTGGAGAAGAAGCAGTTCTTGTCCTCAAGTTCAATGAGAATGGTCTTGGTAAAGCATCATTCGTTCCAGGAATTGGAACTTACCGAGATAAAAGGAAAAGGGGTATTAGAACTGTCTCAAGTGTATACTTAGAGAAGATTCTAAAGAAATAAAGTATATATGTGAATAAACCTGCGCCTGTTCCTATAGTCAAGGATAATAGTTTTTGGAACTTTCAGTGTTCCAATAATAAATGTGAGATCGATCAAATGGACGTCCTATATGCTTCAGCTGTTGGAAGCTTACTGAATGCTTATAAGCAAGAACTTACCCTGACACAGTTTATGTATCCGGGATATTTTTGGCAGAAGTCCAGTCCAGATATAGATCACTGGAATAGAGTTGAGAATGTTTTGCAATTGTGCAAAGATTTATAGGCCTCATGGTGAGTAAGAAAGAATAAGTACTCTCAAATAGTTGTGGGTACAAAAGTTAAATTTTGGCGAGATGTTTAGTGAAACCCACATAGTAGCTAACACTCGCAGTTAGAGTTTTATTGTGGAAAAGCTCCAAAGAAACAGTTATGGTGTCATCAAAGATGCATATCCATGGTATAGCTTGTTATGAGGCTTAAGGACAGGCGAAGTGGTTAAAAGAACTTACACCCGGAATTGATAATGGTATACAACAGCAATAACCATTTAAGTAGTTCGCTCCTATAACAATGGGTCAAGTGTGCTGCCAAACACATTGACGTTAAAGTTGTACGTTGTGAAGGAGAAAGTCCGCAATCATACTAAAAGTATTGAACATATAAGTAACAAGCAAGTGCTTGCGGATCCACGTACAAAAGGCTTACCACCCAGTGTGTTTGGAGAACACACAGTCGACATGGGTTTATGGTATAGCCCATGATTTTCGGACAATAAAGGGCCCAAAGTTAAAGAATCTGTTTCAGAACAGAGATGTGTATTGTAGCTGTTAAGTCTATCGGCGATTGACTGTGACGATGAAGCATGCTCTATGCACTAATCTGTGATGGAACAAATAAAAGTGAAAATGATTAAAGTCAAAGTTTAAAGTTAAAGCATGAGTTGAGATCAAGGGGGAGAATGTTGGTTTGATCTCCCAACCACAGTGGCCCAACGGCCACTTGGGCCTTGACCTCGCGCCCTGATCAGGGGCGCCCAGTCCATCTATGGCTGGCGGGCCCCCGTCACACTGCGCATTAAATAGAGGTGGGGTCGGCGGCTCTCAGGATGAGGTCCGCCTGAGCCGTACGCCCCACCAAGAAACCCTACTTCGATCTAACAGAGGGGCGCAGCCAGTGACGGGAAGCACCGCCGCCGCCACTGCACTGCCCCACCACGGTCCTCACTGCGTCGCTCTCTCTTCTCCGACCGTCGCTGCCTAGCGCAGAACTTCACCGATGAACCTGATGGCCGGATCCCTACTCAATGGATGGTCAGTGCCTAACCCTAGCTCCTACATCTCCCTCTCTCTCTTTGTCTCCTACTCCCGAAGGAAGCTCTAGGTCTATTTGATTCAACTGATAAAGAAATCACCCACTGGATCCACACCTAGATGATCCAAAGTAGCTAACAGCCATGGCGCTCAGCAGTCGGCGGCTCGTGTGCGGCATATGCTTCGTCAGGTTCAACGCCGGCTGGACGAGATCGGCCGGGTGCCGCTCGCACTACTACTGCGACGCGTGCTGGAGCGGGTACGTCCACGAGGCCGTGGGCGACGGCCCGCGCTGCCTGTAGCTGCGCTGCCTGTAGCTGCGGTGCCCGGACCCGGCCTGCTCGGCGGCCGTCGTCGAGGACCTCGTCAACGCGGTGGCCGACCGCGCGGACAGGGACCGGTACGTGCGGTTCGCGCTCCGGTCGTACGTGGAGCAGAGCGGCGGCGGCGTCAAGTGGTGCCCCGCCGCCGGGTGCATGCGCGCCCTGGAGTTGGACGGCGCGGACGTTTTCTGCGTGTGCGTACGGCCGGTGTCGTACGGCACGGCGCGCGCGTGGCGGGCCAAGAACGTCTCCTATTCGGAGACGGCCAACTGGGTGCTGACCAGTGACGGACCTAGGTTTTTACCTCTGGGTATGCGCAGCAAAAAAAATTTCTTATGCAATTCGATGAAAATTTCATTTTTTTTATTTTTTTTTACATTGAAAATTTCTACCTATCTCTATGACTGGCGGACCCCAGGGTATGCGGTGGCCCATCCTGCATACCCTGTGGGTCCGTCCCTGGTGCTGACCCACACCAAGCACTGCCCCAAGTGCCGCCGGCCGATCGAGAAGAACCATGGCTGCAACCACATAACGTGCAGCGCCCGCCGCCCCCTGCTACCACCAGTTCTGCTGGCTGTGCTTCGACCCATGGCGGCGCCACTTGCGCTGCTCGCGTTTGATTACAGTGATTACCTTCAGCAGGACGTGGACGGTGACGGCAGGGGCGGCGATGTCTCTAGCGAGGAGGAGAGGCGGCAGCGAAGGCAAGCCAAGGCGTCGCTGGACCAAGGTTTTCATTTTCGAAAATTAAAATTTATCGGGGGTCACAGATAAAGAGGATAAACATGATATATTGAAAATATCGGACCAAATTCAAATAAAATGTAATTTGAATTTAAGTAAATTTAAATAAATTTAAACAAAATTTGTACGAAAAAAATAGATATTTTCTTATCGGCACCAACGGATAAAAAGGATATATCGGAAAAATCAGGAGATTTCGGCCAATAAACTTTTCCCTGCGCTGGACAGGTATCTGTACCACTACGAGCAGTGGGCGGGCAACGGCAAGTCGCTGCAAAAGGCGCTGGCGGACATGAACGAGCTGCAGAGCTCGGGGCTGGAGAAGATGGCCGCATCGCTGTGTACGAGATGATCGCCTACGGCCGGCGGGTGATGCCGTGGGTGTACGCGTACGGGTACTACCTGGACCCGGAGCGCGACGTGTGCAAGCGCCACATGTTCGGCCGGCTGCAGGACGACGCCAACCGGCGGCTGGAAGACCTGCACCACTCCGCCGAGGTGGAGATCAGGATGAAGTTCCGCGGCGGCCAAGGCGGATCCGCAATGAACGAGATGTACAGGGCCTACAACGATCAGCTTATCGGGCTCACCAAAGTAACGCGAAACTACTTCGGGAACCTCGTGAAAGCATTTGAAACCGACCTGCCCGAGATCAATTCAGTGATGAAGAAATAGTTAGCAATCCTGGGATGGATGAATTATTCGCTTTGCTCCTTCATCAGATTTTCTTTTAATCGCCTTAGTATATTGCCCGTGCTAACGCTACGGTGATAGAACTTGATACCACCGACAATCAAACAAACAAAATTAAAATAAACACTCCTTTAAACACGATGCAGAACCCCCTTAGGGCTCGTTCGGTAAACAAGATTCCTGCCCAGGATTTGTTCCACCTCATCAAAGTTTATATAAATTAGTCTATCATTCCTAGTAGGAATCATTCCAGGGCATCATTCCCTATCAACCGAACGGTGCCTTAAGGTCACCAAATTAGATTACAACCAAACTCCCTCAAGCTCAAGAGTTGTCTCACTCTCACCATGACGCTGATACTATTTTCCACTACCAGATTGTTGTCTGTTGAACCATGATCAGAATATCCAATACTAAATTGTTGTCTGCCTTCTTGCTAGAAACATGTGTGCTTGTGCTTGCATCCGTAGGTTTATCTCAGACCGGGGGGCCTCATCTGAAAGTACGTACTGTGGGCACCGGGAACTCTCCAGCCTTCTAAAGCCTGACTTGTGCAATGATGCGTTATAGATCAGTAGATAGCAAAACCGATTCTGCACAAACCTGACTACGACACCACTCTGTACGAATTGAAGCAGCTTCTTGAATCCCTAGTTCTTCCTTTTCTTCCGGGATCATGTAAAGCAATTCAGTTGCACTCTCATATGTCAACATGTAGGTAGGTTTCAGGACTGAATTCTCTATAAATCGCCTCGAAAATCGCCAACCCCTTCCGCAGCTCCGCTTCACCTTCACGAAGATGCGGAGTCGTTTTTCCTACTGGGCCATTTATGGGCCTGGCGCACTGCCAATTCCAGCGCACAGAGATGGCCTAGCTCATCTTGCTCGCCATCGGATGTGTGATGGATGGGTTCCAGCTTCCGGCTTCCTATCTCCCAGCATCCTCATAGCATCTGCTGCACCCGAGAGAATCGGTTCGCAATCCCGAGATATTATACGTCGAATCGAATCCCTTCAAATAAGGAACTGACTTTGCGATAGATAGAGAACCCCTCGTCTAAACCCTCCGCCTCCGTGAGAACTCATCGGCGGCACAACGATGCGGACGGGGCACGAGTACGACGAAGACATGGCCGGCGACGATGACGGCTACGGCGAGGACGACGACTACACGTTCGACGACGACAGCTGCGACTACGACGAGGTAGAAACCACGGAAGTGAATGCCGCCGACGACGGCGAGGAGGCGGAGCAGAGGTACGTCGTGCTCACCGACGACGCCGTCCGCGCGCGGCAGGAGGCGGAGACGGCCAAGGTGGCCGAGATCCTGTCCATCCCGCGGGGCTTCGCGGCCGTCCTGCTGCGCCACTTCAAGTGGAGCGCCGGGCGGGTCCAGGAGGAGTGGTTCTCGGACGATGCCCGCGTCCGCGCCGCCATCGGCATGCCGGCGGACGACGGCGGCGTCCCCGTGCCCACGGCGGTGAGCCGGGCCGAGATGTCCTGCGCCATCTGCTTCGTCAACTACCCCGCCGGGAAGACGAGGTCGGCGGGGTGCGCCCACTACTACTGCGGCGAGTGCTGGCGGGCCTACATCCGCGCGGCGGTGGACGACGGCGCGCGGTGCCTGGCGCTGCGGTGCCCCGACCCGTCCTGCCCCGCCGCCGTCGTCCAGGAGCTCGTCGACGTCGCCGCTGACAAGGCCGACAGGGAGCGTTACGCGCGGTTCGCGCTCCGGTCGTTCGTGGAGGAGGGCGGCGGCGGCGGTGGGCGGATGAGGTGGTGCCCGGGCGCCGGGTGCACGCGCGCCGTGGAGTTCCTCGGCGGCGGCACGGGGGACGCGCACGCGGCGGACGTGTTCTGCGCGTGCAGGCACGGCTTCTGCTGGAGCTGCGGCGAGGAGGCGCACCGGCCGGTGTCGTGCGACACGGTGCGCGCGTGGCTGGACAAGAACGCGTCCTACACGGAGACGTCCAACTGGGTGCTGGCCAACACCAAGCACTGCCCCAGGTGCCGGCTGCCCATCGAGAAGAACCAGGGGTGCATGCACATGACGTGCCCGCCGCCGTGCGGACACGAGTTCTGCTGGGTCTGCCTCGACCCCTGGGACAACCACACCGGCTGCGCAGGCTTCCCCGTCGCCGCCGACGGCGATGGCAATGGCAGGCAGGAGGAACGGACGAAGCGGCAGCAGAGCCGGAGCCAGGCGGCCATGGACATGGACAGGTACGTGTACCACTACGAGCGGTGGGCGGCCAACTACTCGTCGCTGGAGAACGTGTTCAAGGACATGGCCCATCTGGAGAGCGCCGAGATCGAGAGGATCGCGGCCGTGGTGGGGCAGCCGACGGCGAGCTTCGCGTTCCTGAGCAAGGCGTACGAGCAGATCGCCCACGGCCGGCGGGTGCTCAAGTGGGCGCACGCGTACGGCTACAACCTGGACCCGGTGCGCGACGCCGCCAAGCGCGGCCTGTTCGAGGACCTGCTCGACCAGGCCAACTCGCAGCTGGAGCGCCTGCACGCCGCCGCCGAGCTGGAGAGGAGGGAGCTCTTCTGCTCCGACGCCGAGCCCGCCGTTGTCAGAGACCTGCTCAAGTACTACAAGGACATGGTCGAGAGCTACACGGCGGCGACGCGGACCTTCTTGAGGAACCTCGTCACGGCGTTCGAGACCACGGACCTGCCGGAGTTCAAGTCTCTGAAGTAGACAGGCAGGCATATGCCTGATGCATGGATCCTTCATCATCAGAATCACTCCTTATTTAGGACTAGTGTGCTTGAGTTTTACTCCTACATTGGTAAAATCTGTGATAGACAGCTTATCTCATTCTTGACGTTCTTCGACATTGGTAAAATCTGTGATAGAGAGCTTATTTTGGATCATCTTTGGCTAGGGTTAATTGGTTTTGGTCACACCCAATCATACATTTGTTTTATCGATAATGCTTAGATGTAGGTGTCTGTCCGGATGCGTCTGCACCCCTCGACAGTTGCCCACTCCTCGCTCGTCCGTCGTGGCTTCAACGCGTCGTCCGCCTGCCTCCACTCCTCTTGGCCACCTTGGCCATCCCCCGTTGTGCCCCAATCCAAGCTGCGCCCCCATCCCGCTTCACGCCCCACTCCGCCTTGCCTGTTGCGGCGGCGGCGTCCACCGCACCACCACCGCACGTCACCAGGAGAATGTCGCCCCCGGCCGAAGAAACCATGATGACAGCGAGCCGTGCCACCACCGACCCAAGCTTCCTGCCGTGACGGGCCGTGGTCGCCGGCAATGCTGTGTTTCAGGTGTTTCAGACGTATGTTTTCATCTTGACATTGCATATGTTGCAATGACTATATACGCATGTTGCAAGCGTAAGCATATGTTTTAAGTGTTTCAGGTGTTTCGAACGTATGTTTCAGGTGTTTCATCTAGATGTTGCATAACATGCATGTTGCAAGCGTATGTTTCAAGTGTCTCAGGTGTTTCATACGTATGTTGCAATTGTTTTATCTGGATGTTGCAAAAGTAGATCTATATGTTGCACACGTTTTTAATGGCTACACATGTGTTTCAAGTGTTTTCCATGTGTTTCAGACAATAATTAGACGTATGTTTACAAGTGTTTCAGCTGTTTTCAGACGTATGTTGCAAGTGTTTTACTTGGATGTTGCAAAAATAGATCTGGTGTTGCACATGCTGCAATGGGACTCACCTGTCATAACCGCCTACTGTAGCTGTTGGGGTGCTACCGTGGGTCACCGTGTGGACGCCTGAGGACGACAGACGCATCATGGGCAATCCTACGTGCGCGCGCGAAATAGAGCGAGCATGACAATCAGGGCAGGAAGCTACGTGGGGTCCACACAGTGGGCGCAAAAATAGGCCGCGTGGGCTCCTTTCGCGGGCTCCTTTCGCGTGCGGCGCGGTCTCCGACCTATTAGTGCGAGCCACGTCCGTCCGGACATGGAGCACTAGTTATTCCCTTGTTTTATACCATACCATTATTATTTGGAGGTACTGTGTATATGGCTGTTTTTACACGTATTCCTACTTGGAGGTAGCCATACTAAAAGAAAATTCTTGGAGGTGAGCATAGATTCGGTACTCTCTACTTGTGCTTTGGTGGTACCAATTGAGATCTGCTAGTAACAGTAAGAAAGGCCTGTTAGTATATCATTGAATGAAGTACGTGCTTTTCGTCTTAAAGATAAATCTTAGGGAAGATTTTTGCATAAGCACTAGATTTCTTTGTGGCAAATGCAACTATTTGCAGCTTCAAAGTGACTCATGTCTACAAATTTGCCTTTTTATATATCCAAATCTCAACAGAAGTCTTGGTGGACAATTTTTTGTTAGTAAAACTATTGAATAATTAATTGGAGGATTTTGGTGGATATGCATATCTATAAGAGCATGCCCAAGAATTTTATATAGTATACTTGCTAAACTAATAGATCTAGCAAGTTTTTCTTTTCAGAGTAAATTAAATAGATCTAGCTAGCAAGCTAATAGAAAAAATAGCGACCTTAAATTTTATCCTTCTCGAACGGTTTTGTATAATAGCTTGCTAAACGATTTCGCATCGGGAACTCTGAACTATTTCTAACCAACCAAACCTTTTTTAATAGTTTCTTTGTTTCTTACCGCTTTTCTCATCTAGAATCTTTTATTTTCTTAATTTACTCATGCGCCCAATTTACTTTGATCTCCCGAGAAAACGCCAAACATGATGGAGAGAATATTTGGCAACTATTATTTTTAAGGAGCACTTTTACCAAACTGGTGCAATACACTTTTTTTTACCTTTTTCCTTAAAATTAAAATAGGGAGTTATTAAGTCCTCATAGTTACTTTTCTATTTGTATAAGACGCACCAACAATTATTACGTTTGGTGTCAGAATAAAAGATTACATTTTTAATTTGACACTATATCTACCTATAATCTATATCTAACTATACCTAATATTAAAGAGAGAAAAACTACACTTTTGTGTCCCGCATGTGATCCAGACTCATAGCACGAGCTCATACAAGTTATAACCATGCACATCCAAGGATGTTATGAAGTTTGATTCCAAGACACGTCAAGTGGTGGTATGAAGTTTGATTACAAAATGCATTAGAATTTAGAACACGTGAGGATCGTTGAACAAATCAATAAAATGAGCTGCAAATCGTTCAGTTGACTGCACAAGTCGTTGTACGTTTAGTTACAACGCACCTGGACATTTTTTTAGTCTATATTTGCATTTATACTTAATATTAAATCCAAAAGTTATTCTTCTGATCCACGTCAACGAAATCAAGCTTTGAAACCACCTCAGGAGGTTATTTAGATAATTTTCAGTAGTTTAAAGTTAAAATACCTGATTTTATAGGGGGTGCGTTAAAATAGACGACCACCAATAGTTACGGTTTAATTAGATTTTTTCTCTTAAATATGCTAGAATTCACATTCTCCATAAATTCTTTTCCAAAGGGGTTTCCTGCATGAATGAATCCCAAAGGTTCTGTGATTCCCAAACGATGCTTGACGAATATATAGAAAGTAAAATTACACAGCTTTTATGTCCTTCATTGAAGGTGTACTTAATAATGCAGCGGGTTCATCCTTGGGGAGTAAATATATAAGAAAAGATTATTGCTACTAGCCTAGTACTAGTACCAGCAAAGTTAATTCCACGGTTCTTCACAAAACGATGTCTTATTTTCAGCCGAAATAGTATTTTTCTCTCACATAAACCAGTCAGCAGTACTTCTTCGTAAACCAGTAACGATACGAACCAGCCAACCAAACATGCAGAAGAACACACAGCGTACTTTGATCTTTTGTGCTTGGCGTGCGTGCATGTGTGCGCGCCGCGGGCTGCGGCTGCGCGTACTTCGATCCGCAAGCCCGCGGAAAGTGATGCTGGTGGCCCACTGTGTTTGTGTCGCCGGCTTGAAGCGCGTATACATGTTGAACGACGGTGATGTTGTGATAGCGCCATGGCCGTGTACAAGAGGTCTATATATATATATATATATGCAAAAAAAATCTACTCGCGGTGAGTAGTTTCGACCCGTTAATTCGACCAGTCCTATTTTTTCTGATCTAAACTACCGTCTTAGTCCGTTTTGAATATAAAAATATTATATACAACTGAAATCCTCGTTTGCGGTATACACGCACGGTATACACGCACGGCGCAACCTGGAACCCGGCGAGGCGCAGCGGGCTCCCACGGCGACATCGCCGCAGGGGCACTCCGTCGGCGTGGCCATCCCCGCGCGCACGGCACCCCATAGCGGCGGTGCGGCCCTCCCAGCGCGCACAGCACCGCCAGCCCGTGCGGTAGGCATCCCTGGCGGCGGCGGCGGCGCTCACGGCCATCCCCGCGAAGACAGCGTTCCTTGGCGGCGGCGGGCTCCCTCCCCTGCATCCGGCCGCGGCACGGCCATCCCGCACTGCGGCCCTTGGAGGCGGCGCGGCCCCCACACCACAGCGGCGCGACCGGCGGCGAGCCCCCTCTCCCCACCCCTGGCGCGGCGGATCTGGAGCAGACGGGGGCCCGTGAAGGTGCTTCAATGGCGCCTCCTTCCTCCGCGCATAAACGGCAGATCCGAAGGCTCGGAGTATCGAAGACGGAGGGCGGGCGGTGGCATGCCCCTGCGCGGAGCCACGGATGGCGGCCGGCGCGCGGTCGCGCTGTGCTTTCCTGTGCCTGCGGTAGCTGGTGATGGTGGCCGGCGGCCTGCACGGTGGCGGGCTGGGAGTGCTGCGGATGACGGCTGGCGCAGGTCCGCCCCTGTCAACAGGTATATCAGCACACTAGTTTCTTGTTTTTTTTTCTTATGAGTTTTTTTTCTCGATCTCCTTGTCACGCATCTGCTGTCGTGAATAGAAATGCTTGTGTTTTAACACGTGTGTTTTAACATGAAAAAACACATGAATTTTTTGCGCAAAGAAACGCACGCGGCAGCGCGCTTTCGCTTTCTGCGCCTCGACTGTCGTGTGGGCAGCGCAGCTCCAGCAGCCAGCAGCGCAGCACCAGCACCTGCACGGCGGCAGCGCAGCACCAGCAGCGCACGCGGCACGCGTCGGCAGCAGCACCAAGTGGAACCGACCCTCTGTACATGACGCGACACCAGCAGCCCCTCTGTATTTTGTCCTTCCATATAAAAAAATTATTTTTTGTGATATTTTATTTGTGATATATGGATCTATAATTTTATAATTGTTTTAAGGTAGAAGAAGACTAGAAGTAAAAGAAGGATGAAGGCTGTTGGATCTTAATCTTATAGTGCAAAAAAATTCATGTGGTAGAATCGTATAAAACACATGGTTGTACAGTACACAAACTCTGTCGTGAAACAGGCTGGTGATGATCGCGATCCAGATATTTTTCAACCGAGTAGCGCGTGCGTTCATCTTCGTCAAGTTAATCGGCACATTTGACCCGCCGCCTCGCCGGGGTGGACGAACTGCCCTGCTCATCTCCAACCCGTCACGCAGTTCATCCGGCAAGTAAACGCGGTGACTAGGGTCTTGTTTAGTTCCCTTCAAAGTTCTAAGTTTTTTCACTCTCTCTCCATCACATCAATTTTTGAACGTGTGCATGGAACATTAAATGTAGGTGAAAAAAATAACTAATTGCACAGTTTAGTTGGAAATCACGAGATGAATCTTTTGAGCTTAGTTAATCCACGATTGGACAATATTTACCAAATAAGACGAAAATGTTACTATTTATCGGATTGAAATTTTCTTCAATCTAAACAAGGCCTAGGTAATGTCCTTTGCCTCCGAATCTTCTCAAATCACTCCTATGAAATTATATGCGCATGCCTGCTCTGATCCTTTTACCACAGTAGCCCTATATCCAAATACTCCATCTGAAGCTGCCAACTTGTACCCAGCAGTTCAACAGCAGAGCGAGAGGAGCAATGGCGCCTGCAATTCTATGGTTCTGTTCTCCGGATGAGAGTATCATCTGATACTTTTTAGACTAGAGTATCCTTGGATACTTCTTCAGATTACATTAGATCTAGCATCACTTCATGATTTTTTTTATGTCGTGGTACAGTTGATACAAATTTCTTTTTTAGAAAGAGGGAGGAGACTACTCCAATCTAATGGTATGAAAATGTAATCCTTCTTAAAAGAAGTATGCATACATACTCCTTTTAAAAAAGTATGAATATGTACTCCTTTCATTAAAAAAAGTATGTATATATACTCCTTATAAAAAGTATGAATATATACTCCTTTCATGAAAAAAGTATGCATATATACTTTATTTAAAAAAAGTATGAATATGTACTCCTTATATCATGAAAATAAAGTATGAATACATACTTGAAAATAAAGTATGAATGCATACTTTATTATGCGTAAGCCCGCACATACCTACTTTAGTATATGTATACATACAAACTCTAAAAGGTTACGTATCTGAGCATACCCACCAGCAGCAGTAAAAAACGGTTTGTAGTAATAGGATGAATTTTTTATAGGGGCGGTTGGTGATGGAGCCGCCCCTACAGTGACGTGCTTAGGAGCCCAGACAATAGCCATCCCTACAAATGGAACAGCATGGGCGGCTGGTGATATGAGCCGCCCCTACAAATGGGTCTAATTTATAGGGGCGGCTCAATCACTAGCCGCCCCGGCGTTTCTATTTGTAGAGGCGGCTGGTGATTCAGTCGCCCCTACAAATGCCCTCGTATAAATATATCCGATTTGTAGGGGCAGCTCAATCACCAGCCGTTCCTACAAATGACCCACATATAAAGCAAACTGCAGCACCTTCTTCCTCCTCGGGTCACTCACTCCAACTCGTGAAAGAAAGGTGGGGAGGCCTTGGGCACCTCCTAAAAATTGCTCTACTAAGGGGGAAGGTTTTGGTCTCAAATCTTTTGGTTGAGAGGTTGTAGAAGATAAAAAAATATTATTCCACGCTTTTTTTTTGAAGTTTTAATGGTTGATTAGTGAGTAATTAGAGTTTTGTTTTTCTCTCTCTTCTATGGTGCTTGAGCTACTTATGAAGCAAATTAGACTCAAGTTTTGAATATACTAGGGTAAATTAGGGAGGGGAACAAGATCATACCCTTATTTAGTCCATGTTTCTTGAATTTAGTGAACAATTAGTTAGTTTTATGGATGTTTCATATGCATGTGGATCTAGATCTAGGATTTGGTTTTTTTATTAATTTTATTTTTGTAAATTTATGTTTGATGAAATTGGACTAGGGTTTGTTTGAAAGATATTGGGTAAAATATAATTGTTGCTAATTGTTGTCTTTGAAATTGTTTATTGTAATCAACAAATATGTATTTTAATTATTTATGGATAAATAGGCCATTAATTAATTTTCCTCTACCATGGGGTGTTTGTATGCTTCATGTAATTATATTAGATTTATATTCATATATATCTGAAGTATATACAATTAATCTCAACTAATTAATAATTTGATTTATTTTTATATATATCTGAATAAGTAGTCCTTTAATGTTTGTTTTGTTGTTGTTGTAAAAGATGGAGTATATGAACTCTTGGATGTATGGTTCATTAAGGTTTAAAGCAGGTTTTCGTGAAGAGGTGGATAAATTTAATGAAGCCACAAAGAAGCATACAACGACATTGAAAGAGAATAAGAATACAATTATTTGTCCCTATAAAGATTGCAAGAACTATATGGCATAGACAGATGTGACTATCATCAGATCATATTTGATTATGCGAGGATTTGTTGAGGACTACATAGTGTGAATTCATCATGGTGAAACGGTTATTGTTAACGACGAGGATGAGGAGGAATACGACGACAAAACCATAGAATCCATGTCCCAATATTCAGGAGAGCTTGATGCACAAATGGATTTCAAGTTTGGCAATGAATAAGGTGATGATGCTGGTGGTTGGGATGGTAACGACGAAGGTGAAAGCTCTAGTTTAGTTTTGGTGAATTGATGAAACCCTAAGTACTAACCTAGTTTATCAAGTGATCATGAGATAGGTAGCACTCTCCAAGTTGCGAAGCAAACAAAGATCATAGCATGATAAAGATGATGCCATGATGATGATCAAGTGCTTGGACTTGGAAAGAAGAAAGAGAAAAGCAAAAAGCTCAAGGCAAAGGTATAAACCATAGGAGCTATTTTGTTTTGGTGATCAAGACACTTAGAGAGTGTGATCACATTTAGGTTTGATAGCAGTACTATTAAGAGGGGTGAAACTCGTATCAGAATGCGGTTATCAAAGTGCCACTAGATGCTCTAACTCATTGCATATGCATTTAGGATCTAGTGGAATGCTAACACCCTTGAAAATATTTGTGAAAATATGCTAACACATGTACATAAGGTGATACACTTGGTGGTTGGCACATTTAAGCAAGGGTTGAAAAGTTAGAAGTGAAATGGAGTTGGTCGCAATGATGCTGGCGTCGGTCAACTGACCGGACGCTGGGTCGCTCTGCAACCAGACATTGAAGGGCTGCGTCCAGTCGTGGTGTCGGTCGGCACAGTGGTTAGGGTTAAGCACCAGATGCTGGGTTGTGTCCGATCAAGCATGACCGGACGTGTTCGGTCGGCAAAAACTCAGTGTGGACCCTTACTGTAAACGACCGGACACTGAGGGTTCAGCGTCCGGTCAGCTCTATCGGAGCGTCCGGTCAATATTTCGACCGTTGAGATCAAACGTTCATAGTTGAACGCAGGAGACATGTGACCACCATCGGGCAACCGGACGCTGAGTAGCAGCGTCCGGTCAGTTGGACCAGAGTGTCCGGTCAGCCCGTGTTATGCCCAGTGAAGGAGTATAACGGCTCTATTTCGTGGGGGCTTCTATTTATGCTCCATGGCCGGCTGTAGCTCACAACTTTTGGCCATTTTCATTGACATAGCAACCTTGTGAGCTTAGCCAAAATCCTCCCACTCATCTTCATCATTGATTCATCATTTTTATGAGATTGGGAGAGAATCCAAGTGCATTGCTTGAGTGATTGCATCTAGAGGCACTTGGTGTTCGTGTTTCGCTGCGGATTTCGCTTGTTACTCTTAGTGGTTGCCGCCACCTAGACGGCTTGGAGCAGCAAAGATCGTTGAGCGGAGGGTGGTGATTGTCTCCGGCTCCGATCATGGTAATTGTGAGGGGTTCTTGACCTTTCTCTGGCGGAGAGCCAAAAGGTACTCTAGTGGATTGCTCATGGCTTGTGTGATCCTCATCTTGTGTTGGTTGTGCGGCACCCTATTTAGGGTTTGGCATGTGAAGCCAATTAGCGCGTGAACCTCCAAGTGAGTGAATCGCCACAACGAGGACTAGCTTGCCGGCAAGTCAGTGAACCTCAGTAAAAAATCATTGTGTTCATCATTGATTCCGAGGTGATTGGTCTTCATTGTTATTCATCCTTGTGATTGATTGGATCTTTCATCTACACGGCGGTATAATCTTCTTAATCACTCCCTTTACTTTACCGCAAACTAGTTGACAAGCTCTTTAGTGTAGCTAGTTGTGAGAGCTTACTTGCTTGGTTGGTGTGGCTCTTTAGTTAGCCTTTGAGAGCACACTAACATAGGGTAGTGTCATAGGTCTTGTGTGAATCGACACTATCTAAACTAGAATTATGGTAGGTGGCTTGCATTTTGAATAGGCTAGCGCAATATTTGCTTCGCCTCATAATTGTCTAACTACTTTGTTAAGTGTTGTTGTAAAAATTTTATTAGGCTATTCACCCCCCTCTAGCCATTAGGACCTTTCAAGTGGTATCAGAGCCGAGGTCACCGTTATTTGAGGCTTAACAACCTTCGGTGTTAAAATGGCTCAAATCAACAACACCAAGAAGCCACCCCAATTGGATAGCTCCAACTACCCCTATTGGAAGGCCAAGATGACAACTTATATCAAGTCAATCAATAGGAAGGTTTGGAAGGTGGTAGAAACAAAAATTGAGATTGAAGATCCAGAGAATCCCACCGCGGCCGAAGAAGTGCTTCTCCAAAATAATGACATTGCTCTAAGTGTCATTCATGATGCAATTGATGTGAGAACATTTGAACAAATCAAGAATATTGAGATGGCTCATGAAGTTTGGAAGAAATTGAAAGAATCATTTGAGGGCACTCAAGCCATGATGGGTGCAAAGGCATATATTCTCAAAGAGAAGTTTGTAAGCTTCAAGATGAAGGAAGATGAGAGTGTGCCAGACATGTTCCATCGGATGGAAGTGATTGTCAATGATCTCAAAGCACTTGGTGAGAAGATAGAGGACAAGGACTTCTCCAATAAGTTCTTGAGATGTTTGCCCGCAAGATTTGGCATGTTGGTCACCTTACTAGTGAGGACCGGTTTGAACACTATGACACCAAACTAAATCTTGGGAGATATCATGACCGATGATGCTTATAGAGATGATAATGAGAAGGAAGAAAAGAAGGAGAATAAAAATGACAAGAAAGATGACAAGAAGAAGAGCATGGCATTCAAAGCCACATCATCCAAGGGCAAAGCAAAGCATGACACATCAAGTGAAGAAGATGAATCTTGGGATGATGATGATGATGAGAAGATGGCTCTCTTTGTCAAAAGATTTGGCAAGTTCACGGTGAAGAAGGGCTACCGTGCAAGAAGAAAGAAATCTTCATTCAAGAATAAAGAAGAGTCAAGAAGGTGCTTCAAATGTAGAAGCAAAGATCATCTTGTTGCTCAATGCCCATACAATAGCCACAATGATGATGACAACAAGAAGAACAAGAAGAAGGATAAGAAGAAAAAGAAAGAGAAGAAGGACAAGATGGCATTCAAGAAGAAGAAGGGTGGTTCATATGTAGTCACTTGGGATAGTGATGCTTCCTCAAGTGATGATGATGATGATAGTGATGATAACAAGACCACCAAGAAGAAGGTTTTTGCAAGCATTGCTATCAATGAAAAGCATTCTCTCTTCGAATCTTCATCATGCTTCATGGCTAAGGCCACTAAGGTACAATCTTGTGATGATGAAAGTGATGAAGAACATGTTGATGATAATGAACATGAAAATGAAAATGATAGTGATAGTGATGATGATGAACCTACTAAGGATGAATTATTTGACATGCTAGAAGATGCTAAAGAACACTTTGACATTAAGAGAAGGGAATGCAAGAGCTTGAATAAGGAGGTAAAAGCCCTTAAGCAAGCCCTTGATGAGCTCAAAGCAACTCATGAGAAGTTAGAGGATGCCCATGAGAAGCTTGGCAAAGCTCACAAAAAGCTTGAAAAAGCTCATTCTTCTTCGCTTAAAGAGCAAAATAAAAAGAAGCATGTTGAAACTTGCGATGTAGGTTTAACTTGTGATATAATTGATGAATCACTATCTATGCCTATCATTGTTGCTCCCACTAACCCTTCTTGTAGTACTTCCACTTCTACCTCATCTAGTAGTGATGGTCTCACTTGTGATGCCTCACTAGTGGTTGAGAATAAGAAACTCAAGAAGGAGGTCACTAAGCTCACTCACACCTTAGCTAAGGCTTATGGTGGTGAGGACCGCTTACTTATGTGCTTGGGTAGCCAAAGAGCTTCTCTCTACAAAGAGGGATTGGGCTATACCCCCAAGAAAGGCAAGGTGGCCTTTACTCCTCACAAGACTAGTTTTGTGAAGAACAATGGTCGGTTTTGCACTAGTTGCAAGCAAGTTAGTCATAAAGAGCATGAATGCACCAACAAGAGCAAAAATACTAATGTATCCTCCCTTAAGCTTGATTCATGCTATATGCTTACTAAGGGTACAAATGGTGTAAAGGCTAAGTTCATTGGTAAACCAAGGATGGGCTCAAAGAAGAAAGCAATTTGGGTACCAAAGAGCTTAGTGACTAACCTTCAAGGACTCAAGCAAGTTTGGGTACCTAAAAAGAATTGATCTTCTTTTGTATGTCAATTACAAAGCCGGAGGAAGGCATTGGGTTCTTGATAGTGGGTGCACTCAATACATGACCGGTGATGCAAGAATGTTCAACTCAATCAACACCAATGGTAATGATGGTTATGATAGTATCACATTTGGTGACAATGGCAAAGGCAAGGTCAAAGGGCTTGGTAAGATTGCAATATCCAATGACATGAGCATATCAAATGTGTTGCTAGTAGAGAGCTTGAACTTTAATTTGCTATCCATGGCTCAATTGTGTGATCTTGGATTTAAATGCATATTTGGGGTAGATAATGTAGAGATCATAAGTGTAGATAGCTCTAACTTGATCTTCAAAGGCTTTAGATATGAGATTCTATACTTGGTTGATTTCAATGCTAGTGAAGCTAGACTATCTACATGCTTGTTCACTAAGTCTAGCATGGGTTGGTTATGGCATAGAAGGCTTGGTCATGTTGGAATGAAACAATTGAATAGATTGGTTAAGCATGACTTGGTTAGAGGCTTAAAAGATGTTGTGTTTGAAAAAGATAAGCTTTGTAGCTCTTGTCAAGCCGGCAAACAAGTTGGAAACACCCATCCTAAGAAAAGCATGATGAGCACTAGTAAAGCATTTGAGTTATTGCACATTGATTTGTTTGGGCCAACACAATACACTAGCATCGGTGGTAATAAATATGGCTTTGTGATAGTGGATGATTACACTAGATACACTTGGGTATTCTTTCTAGTGGACAAAAGTGATGTGTTTGCAACATTCAAATAATTTGTCAAGGGCATTCACAATGAGTTTGAAACAACCATCAAGAGAGTTAGAAGTGACAATGGTAGTGAGTTCAAGAACACTAGAATTGATGAGTTGTGTGATGAATTTAGAATTAGACATCAATTCTCGGCCAAGTACACACCCCAATGAAATGGCCTTGTTGAGAGGAAGAATAGAACACTCATTGATATGGCAAGGTCTATGCTTAGTGAGTACAATGTGAGTCAATCCTTTTGGGCTGAAGCTATCAACATGGCTTGCTATTGTAGCAACCATCTCTATTGTCACCGATTGAAAGAGAAGACACCATATGAGCTCTTGAATGGTAGAAAGCCCAACATTGCATATTTTTAGGTCTTTGGTTACAAATGCTATATCTTGAAGAAAGGCACTAGATTGGACAAGTTTGACAAGAAATGTGATGAATGATTTCTACTTGGTTATTCCACTACAAGCAAGCATATAGAGTTTAGAATTTGAATAGTAGTACTCTTGAGGAAGTTCATGATGTTGAATTTGATAAAACCAAGGGTTCACAAGTAGAGAATGAGAACTTAGAAGATGTTAGAGGCATTCAACTTTCAAATGCCATGAAGAACATGGATATTGGTGAATTGAGGCCTAGGCAAGTGAATGATGATGAAGATGATCAAGTACAAGTGCTCTCCAACTCAAATATGCAAGATGATACAAATCAAGTTAGTGCAAGTGGCTCTCATGATAATGAATAAGATCAAGTGGCTAGTACATCATCTCAACCCAATGATCAAGCAAGTGCAAGCAATCAAGTTCCAATCCTCCAACCAACAAATATTGCAAGGGATCATCCATTAGACACTATCATTGGTGATATTTCTAGAGGTGTACAAACTAGATCAAGATTGGCATCATTTTGTGAGCATTTCTCATTTGTGTCATCCATTGAACCAAAGAAGATAGATAAAGTTTTGAAAGATGTTGATTGGGTGAATGCTATGCATGAAGAATTGAATAACTTCACAAGAAATCAAGTATGGGAGTTGGTAGAAAGTCCAAAGGGACACAATGTGATTGGAACCAAATGTGTCTTTAGAAATAAGCAAGATCAAGATGGGATAGTGGTAAGGAACAAAGCAAGATTGGTAGCACAAGACTATACACAAGTTGAAGGTCTTGACTTTGGAGAAACATATGCCCCGGTTGCTAGATTGGAAGCAATTAGAATCTTGCTAGCCTATGCTTGTGCCCACAACATCAAGCTCTATCAAATGAGTGTTAAGAGTGCATTTCTAAATGGCTACATCAATGAAGAAGTATATGTAGAGCAACCTCCCGATTTTGAAGATGATAAAAAGCCCAACCATGTATACAAGTTGAAGAAGACATTGTATCGCTTGAAGCAAGCACCTAGAGCATGGTATGAGAGATTGAGGGGTTTCCTACTCTCTAAAGGGTTTTCAATGGGCAAGGTTGACACCACTCTTTTCATCAAGAAGATTGGAACAGATCTATTTGTCTTGTAAATCTATGTTGATGATATCATATTTGGATCAACCAATTAAGATTTTTGTGATGAGTTTCGAAAGATGATGGTTAATGAGTTTGAGATGTTCATGATTGGAGAGTTGAGTTACTTCCTTGGTCTTCAAATCAAGCAATTGAAGAATAGTACATTTGTGAGTCAAGGCAAGTACATTAAGGACGTGATCAAGAAGTTTGGCATGAGTGATAGCAAAGTCATTAGCACACCAATGGGAACCAATGGCAACTTGGATAGTGATGCAAGTGAAAATATAGTGGATCAAAAGTTGTATCGGTCTATGATTGGAAGCCTACTCTATATGACCGCATCAAGGCCGGATGTCATGTTTAGTGTATGCATGTGTGTAAGATTTCAAGCCTCACCAAGAGAAAGTCATTTGAAGGCTACAAAGAGAATATTAAGGTACTTGAAGCATACACCAAATGTTGGTTTGTGGTATCCCAAAGGAGCAAAGTTTGAGCTAGTTGGTTACTCCGACTCAGATTATGCGGGATGCAAGGTTGAAAGGAAGAGCACCTCAGGCACATGTCAATTGTTGGGAAGATCACTTGTTTCATGGTCATCAAAGAAGCAAAATAGTGTTGCATTATCAACCACCGAAGCCGAATACATATCCGTCGGTAGTTGTTGTGCACAAATACTTTGGATGAAGGCCACTTTGAGTGACTTTGGAATCAAGTTCAAGAAAGTGCCATTGCTATGTGACAATGAGAGTGCAATCAAGCTAACCAACAATCCGGTTCAACATGCAAGAACAAAGCACATTGATGTCCGCCATCAGTTCATAAGAGATCACCAACAAAAGGGGACATTTGCATTGAGAGTATAGGCACCGAAGATCAACTTGCCGATATATTCACCAAGCCATTAGATGAGAAAAGGTTTTACAAGCTAAGGAATGAGATGAACATATTGGATTTCTCAAATATGTGTTGATGCACCCCCCACTCATATGACATGCCTCTCCTTCGAGCAATTTAAGGTAAAAGTTGATTGGCATGGCATACATCCTTGCTAAGGACATGATTAGTGTATCTAGTCACATTTTCAATTTTATTAGGATCTTTCTAGTGGTTCTATTTTATTAGGCTCATTCATAAAAATTAAATGATTTTGATGTTTATATGATATCACTATTGCTTCTATGCTTGATTTGATCTAGTGATAGCATATGACAAGTTTATGGGCTTGTAAACCTAGTGTTTGATCTAGAAAATGAGCTTTAAGTATTTAACTCAACATGGTACAAGATAACCCTTATTTGGAGGCGTGAAGAAGCTTATCCTTGGATCAAACCAAGTTAAATATCTTTGGCAAATAATCTAGAATAGACCAAATTTGAAAAAAAGATCCTCACCCCATTGATTGACATTGATAGTCTCAACCCTACAAGTAATACTATTTATATTTTGAACCTTTGTGGTCATTGATAACAAAGGGGGAGAGAAACAAAGATAGTAGCAAAAATAGTGAAAAAGGGGGAGAAATATCATAAAAGGAGAGAAACATAAAGATATACTTGATATATGACATAGGGGGAGAGATGTGACAAAGGAAAGGGATCAACTAAAATTTTTGAGCACACAAGTAGGGGGAGCAAGCTCATGAACTTGTATGGTGCATTTGGATGTGCATTTCATATGTTTGCTTGCATAGCACAAGTTTTAAATTACAAAATCCATGCTTGTGTGATGTATGCTAGTTGTAAGATTGAATGATGAAATGAAATCATTAGATTACTTTCTTTTTCAAGTAAGTTTTTACAAGTGGTATCTTTTCAAAGTATGTTTCCAAGTGGTATAGAGCTAACCATGGTGCTAAGGATGGTATAATGGTGCACTCTGATTGGTATCACGCTTTAAAGGTCCATCTTTTATACCTTAGCATCTTTTGGTAGACATTGACTCCTATATTTCCTATCTAAGCATATGTGCAAACTACAATCCAAACTCTTAGCACATATGTAGGGGGAGCAATTGCTACCATTTGGGGTTCATGAAACTTGTCCATATCCTTTTACACTTGGTAAATATGCTTGGGCAAGCAACATGGATTCAATTGAATTTTAATTCATATCTTTGTGAAAGGGTTATCATCAATTACCAAAAAGGGGGAGATTGAAAGCTCTAGTTTGGTTTTGGTGAATTGATGAAACCCTAAGTGCTAACCTAGTTTATCAAGTGATCATGAGATAGGTAGCACTCTCCAAGTTACAAAGCAAACAAAGATCATAGCATGATAAAGATGATGCCATGATGATGATCAAGTGCTTGGACTTGGAAAGAAGAAAGAGAAAAGCAAAAAGCTCAAGGCAAAGGCATAAACCATAGGAGCTATTTTGTTTTGATGATCAAGACACTTAAAGAGTGATCACATTTAGGTTTGATAGCTGTACTATTAAGAGGGGTGAAACTCGTATCGAAATGCGGTTATCAAAGTGCCACTAGATGCTCTAACTCATTGCATATGCATTTAGGATCTAGTGGAATGCTAACACCCTTGAAAATGATTGTGAAAATATGCTAACACATGTGCACAAGGTGATACACTTGGTGGTTGGCACATTTGAGCAAGGGTTGAAAAGTTAGAAGTGAAATGGAGTTGGTCGCAATGATGCTAGCATCGGTCAACTGATCAGATGCCGGGTCGCTCTGTGACCGGACGCTGAAGGGCTACGTCCGGTCGTGGTGTCCGTCGACACAGTGGTTAGGGTTAAGCACCAGACGCTAGGCTGTGTCCGGTCAAGCATGACCGGACGTGTCCGGTCGACAAAAACTTAGTGTGGACCCTTACTGTAAACGACCGGACGCTGAGGGTTCAGTGTCCGGTCAGCTCTGTCGGAGCGTCCGGTCAATATTTTGACCATTGAGACCAAACGTTCACAGTTGAACGTAGGAGACACGTGGCCGCCATCGGGCGACCGGACGCTGAGGAGCAGCGTCCGGTCAGTTGGACCGGAGTGTCCGGTCAGCCCGTGTTATGCCTAGTGAAGGGGTATAACGGCTCTATTTCGTGGGGGCTTCCATTTAAGCCCTATGGCCGGCTGTAGCTCACAACTTTTGGCCATTTTCATTAACATAGCAACCTTGTGAGCTTAGCCAAAATCCTCCCACTCATCTCCATTATTGATTCATCATCTTTGTGAGATTGGGAGAGAATCCAAGTGCATTGCTTGAGTGATTGCATCTAGAGGCACTTGGTGTTCATGTTTCGCTGCGGATTTTGCTTGTTACTCTTGGTGGTTGCCGCCACCTAGATGGCTTGGAGCAGCGAAGATCGTTGAGCGGAGGGTGGTGATTGTCTCCGGCTCCGATCGTGGTAATTGTGAGGGGTTCTTGACCTTTCCCTGGTGGAGAGCCAAAAGGTACTCTAGTGGATTGCTCGTGGCTTGTGTGATCCTCATCTTGTGTTGGTTGTGCGGCACCCTATTTAGGGTTTGGCGTGTGAAGCCAATTAGCGCGTGAACCTCCAAGTGAGTGAATTGCCACAACGAGGACTATCTTGCCGGCATGCCAGTGAACATCGGTAAAAAATCATTGTGTTCATCATTGATTCCGAGGTGATTGGTCTTCATTGTTATTCATCCTTGTGATTGATTGGATCTTTCATCTACATGGTGGTATAATCTTCTTGATCACTTTCTTTACTTTACCGCAAACTAGTTGACAAGCTCTTTAGTGTAGCTAGTTGTGAGAGCTTGCTTGTTTGGTTGGTGTGGCTCTTTAGTTAGCCTTTGAGAGCACACTAACATATGGTAGTGTCATAGCTCTTGTGTGAATCGACACTATCTAAACTAGAATTGTGGTAGGTGGCTTGCATTTTGAGTAGGTTAGCGCAACATTTGCTTTGCCTCGTAATTGTTTAACTACTTTGTTAAGTGTTGTTGTAGAAATTTTATTAGGCTATTCACCCCCCCTCTAGCCATTAGGACCTTTCAAAAGGTGGTGCCAATAATGATGGTGGAGCATGTGTCGGGGATGAAGATGATTTGGAGGACATGATTCGAGCCCTTGGACCAGAGATTTTACTAAATAGCCCAAAAGGTCTAGAAAATT
Organism: Miscanthus floridulus; assembly: GCF_019320115.1. Classification (NCBI taxonomy): domain Eukaryota; kingdom Viridiplantae; phylum Streptophyta; class Magnoliopsida; order Poales; family Poaceae; genus Miscanthus; species Miscanthus floridulus. The sequence continues at coordinate 140,626,879 of NC_089589.1, read as the reverse complement.
TGGAAAGGGTGACAAAAACATTGAAGGAGACTGTGTATGGTGTTGAAAAGGGTTGTCCGACACATTGAACATTGCTACATTTTGTTCTTGTGCTACTCATCCTAAAGGCTAAGTACGGCTGGTCAGACTGTAGTTTCAATGATCTATTGCATCTCCTGTCATGGGTGCTGCCACAACCAAACTCAGTTCCCGCCAACACATACCAAGCCAAGAAGGTCATAAGTCCATTGATAATGGGGGTTAAAAAAATCCATGCATGTCCCAACCACTGTATACTTTTTTGTGATGAAACGTTCAAGTCACTGGATAAATATCCCTGGTGTGGGGCCAGCCGGTACAAGAACAATGACCTTTAGGGTGGGGACGAAGCCGGTACTGGAAAAAGAGGAATAAGAAGGGTACAAAAAAGGTGGTACAAGAATCTCAGCGCCCAGAAGACACTCCACTAGGCAACGATGCAAAGCAGAGAAGAATTCCTGCCTTGGTAATGTGGTACCTGCCAGTGATCGACCGCTTGAGACATATCTTCCTAAACCCTAAAGAAACCACACTCATGAAATGGTGGGATGATGAGCGCAAGGTGGATGATGATAAGATTGCACACCCGCTGATTGTAGTCAGTGGCAAAGGTTCGATGAGAAGCACAAAGAATTCAGCGATGACCCAAGGAATGTACGTTTTGGCTTGAGCACCGATGGAATGAATCCCTTCAATGAGAGGATGAGCGACCATAGCACTTGGCCAATGATCTTGACTATGTACAACATTCCAACGTGGTTGTATTAGAAGAGAAAGTACCTTCTCCTCACTATTCTTATTTCTAGCACTAAACAACCAGGCATTGACATAGACGTGTTCCTCGAGCCTTGATGCAAGAAATGGAGAGGCTATGGAGGCATGGGGAGCCAATGTACAATGCGTTCCGAAAGGAGGACTTCATATGTAGAGCATTAATATTTGTTACTACCAATGATTACCCCGTGTTGTTTGCTTTGTCTGGACAGATCAAAGGAAAGATGGGATGCTTGGTTTGCTTGGATGGTACTACATGGGTGTACCTAGATGCATCTAAGAAGATAATTTACCTAAGGAACCGACGCTTCTTAAAGACAAGTCACAAGTACCACAACAAATTGTTCTTTAGATTTTATGACAACACCTCGGAGATTGAACCCCCTCCAGAGATATGTCATAACGGAGAACACGTGTACAGAATGGTGAAAAACATATGCGTCATCTATGGAAAGAAGAATCCGGATGGGATAAACAGAGATAGAAGCACACCTCCAGTCGAAGGCGTACCTTTCAAGAAACAATCGATCTTTTATCAGTATCTGCCTTATTGGCTAGACTTGGAGGTCCCCCATGCCATTGATGCTATGCACGTGTAGAAGAATGTCTTTGAGAGTCTCATTGCTACCTTGATGGATATAGGCAAGTCAAAGGATGGTCTGAAAGCACGGAAAGACATGGTGCAGCTAAACATGATGCCATAGCTTCACCCGGTACCTGAGGCTAATGGAAAATACACTCTGCCCGTGGTGTGCTTCAACCTAACACCATACAAGAAGAGAGCTATATGCACTTTCCTGAGGGGGTCAAAGTCCCGACTGGGTTTTCAGCAAATGTAAAGAAGCTAGTGTCGATGAAGGACTTGTCAATAACACACTGCAAGGCTCATGATTGTCATGTGATGCTGACAGTGTTTCTACCTATTGCAATCAGGGCTATAAAGCCAGAGTTCTTGAAAATGGCCATCACCCACATGTGTTACTTCTTTTCAAAGATCTCACAGAAGACGATTTGCAAGCAAGAGCTGAGTGATATCTTGGAATGCTTATGACATCAATGGGTATACGTACTATATCCACACAAAGGATAGTAAATATGTGAACCAAAATAGCGGCGTTTGAATAGAGGCTCTCAATGGATTGGGGCGAAAGATCCAATACTTTAGCATCATTGAAGAGATATGGGAACTTGACTATAGAAGGGATATAACGGTGGCCCTGTTTCGATACCGCTGGATCAAACAACACCAACTAAACAAAATCAGAGAGAGTCCTGGATCTCGAGAATCTAGGCTACCAGGATGACCCTTGGGTGCTCGCTTCATGTGTCGCACAAGTTTTCTATATGTCTGACCCACAAAGTAGCATCCCCTCGAAGAAGAAGACAAAGCATGTGGTTGCCTCTGGGAAACAACATATTATTGGAGTCGATGGTGTGGCCGATGTTGAAGCTTACAATAACTACGATGAGATGCCGCAATTCACAGACTTTCCTAAGAAGATCAGTGTTGTGGAAAAGAACCTATCCAAAGATATATTGCCATGGGAACGAAAATATGTCAAGGAGAAAGTCGTTACAGCGGGCTAGCTAGTTATTGAACGTGGAGTGTTTGTGTAAGTGTGTGTTTGTAAGACTTCATTTATGCATGCGTGTAAGACTATATATTTATGTATGTGTGTAAGAATATATATTTTTGTATGTGTGTGAGACTATATTTATGCATATGTGTGAGACTACCCTTTGCAATATCTAGATGAATCTATTTCAACATCCACTCTATTACTACAAAAACTTTATGAAATCACTTAACACTTTACGAAATAAAAAAATGGCCAAAATAAAAGTAAGAGATCTTGATGAGTTATACAACTTTTATATTCATCACCTTTACAGCTGAAATTATTTAGTGGTTGAAAATCAGGTTTGAAGCTGTTATTTTCTGAAATTCAAAATTTGAATTGTTCAAAATTAGTGATAAAGATATATGACTAGACTAAAATGATAGAGCATGATTTTAGAAAATTTTAGGAAAAAACCATCACATTTGGAGTTAGTATGAAGGAGAAAAACTAGTTACAAGTTTCAGCCACATATTAAAAAGAGAAATCACACTTGTTCATCATTGATCATCATGAACAGTTGTGATTTTTCTTTTTAATCTCTGGTTAAAATTTATAACTAGTCTTTCTCCCTCATACTAACTCCAAATATGATGATTTTTCCTAAAATTTTCTAAAATCATGCCCTATCAAGTTAGTGTGTTGATTTGGTCATTCTTTTCATTTGACAAAGTTTGAGCACTTCAAATTTTCAAATTTAAAAAAAATGACAAGTTCGAATGAGATTTTCAACTATTAAATGATTTCAGCTGAAAAGTGATGAATACCAAAGTTGTATAACTCATCAAGATCTATAACTTTTATTTTGATCATTTCCTCATCTGACAAAGTGATAGTAAATATTGTTCACAAATCAACATGTTTCTCGTATAGTTCATGAAACTATGAGTCATATGTGAATTTATGAACAATATTTACTAATACTTTGTCACATGAAGAAGTGACCAAAATAAAAGTTATAGATAGTGATGAGTTCAACAACTTTTATGTTCATGACTTTTATTGTTGAAATTATTTAAGGTTTCAAAATCTTGTTTGAAGTTGCTATTTATTGAAATTCAAAATTTCAACTATTCCAATTTGGTCAAATGAAAATATGATTAAAATAAAAGTTGTACATATTGATGAGTTTTACAACTTTGGTATTCATGAGTTTTTCATCTGAAATCATTTACTCTTTCAAAATATTATTTCAAGTTGAAATTATTTGAATTTCAAATTTTGAATCGTTCAAACAAAGTCACATGACAAGATGACCAAAATAAAAGTTGTACATGTTGATGAGTTATAGAACTTTTATGTTTACAATATTTTCATTTTATTTCATTTAATATCATAAAATTGTAGTCGAAGTTTAAAAATTCAAATTTTTAATTTTTGTTTCTTTGTTTTCTATATTGTTTTGACTACAATTGTTTTTATATATATTTTTGCATATATAGAATAATACATAATATTATATTTGTGCATATATACAATTGTTTTGATATTACTTTATGTTTTTGTGATATAAAAAATATAGAATTAATAATTTAATAAAATAGAAAATATTTATAGGGGCGGCTGGATTAGGAACCGCCCCTAGAAATCGTCCTAAGTATAAATACAAAGGCGCACGAGTGAGAATGGGTTGGGCGCTCTCCTCTTCCTCCCGACGTCGTCAGGTTGCCCACTTTTTCCCCCATGCCCCGCCGCCGCCGCCTCCCGGACCTCTCCCGATGCCCGCGCCCCCTCTCCACACCCCCGGTCCTCTCCCGACGCCCGCGTCCCCTCGTCGCACCCGCTCGTCCCATCTCCACGGCGGCTAGAGTTTTAGAGCCCTCGGCCAGCGGCGCTAGGGTTTGTGACCTTGAGGTGTCGCAGGCTTGCTCCCCGCCCTCCCGTGGCCTAGGTGCGTCGGCGTCCGTGCTCCCTCCCACGGCGAGCGGCCACGGTGCCCGAGGTCTCCAGTGTCCACACTCCTTCCCTAGCATCCACACCTCCAACGGCGGGAGGTCTGGCTACCCATGCTCTCCGGCGTCCGGTATCGGGTATTCATTCATTCCCCTCACCTTCCCTACTACAGTGTTTACAGTCTTAGTGTTCTGTAGCTTAAAGGATTGTCGATTCTTCAATAGCATGGGCGAGTGAAACACCTAAGTTTTTTTATCAGCATCTGTTGTGCTATGAGCCATCACATTCTTTAGATTATGCAAATGGTTGTTTAGGTGCTTTAGGAGGAATACATAGAATTTTAGTGCCATTTTTTGTATTTTAGGAATTTAGGTCATCGAATTGAAGCTAAAGATACACATTACATGTTCCTTCATACTGCTTGTTGCTGAGTTGCTAGTAAATCAATTAGGCGCATTACGTGTTTGCTTCTACCAGATGTTCACATGTATAACATCTGACTACTACTAGTGGCACTTTTGTACATGCACATGAGTGAAATATAATGTTCTACCAAATTTTGTGCTGCTCTGGTGCTTTCTTGCTGCTATTGTAATGCCATGTCAGACAGAAACACCTACAGTCTAACCTCCTGTGTTTGTGAAAAATAGGTCTTTCCATTTGGATCTGTTCCATTGAAAACATATCTTCCAGATTGGTTATATATCGTTGTGGAGTCGTACTTTGGTTACAAATGCACTTATATATTCGGTCTGGTTATCTTTCAGCTCTATTGTTTGATGCTACCACTTTCATTGTGCACATAAATTGCCTACTGTTACATTATTGGGTCCAAAGCCTGCTATCATATAATTTTGGGTTGCTGAAAGCAATTGCTTCATGGAAATGGTTTCATTTAATACAGCATTGTGACACTGTGACACATCATTGTGCTATCTATACAAGTTTATATCATATATAGTACATCACAATGTATGTTATATGCCTGGGTCACTAAATTTGTCATACAAAAATTTGAACACTGTGTAGTATAAATGTATAATTAAGCACCAGCTACTTGTATGATGTCAAGCTAATAGTATGGTACAAGGGTGTATGGAATTGCTATGCTGCTGCTGACACACTCTGTCTTAACTTACCAACAAATTGCCTCCATACTCTGTCTTAACTTACCAGCTACTTGTATAAATGTTATATGCCTGGGTCACTAAATTTGCCAAATGGAGATGTTATATGCCTGGGTCACTAAATTTATGCATTGTGAATTCCAAAAAATGTATACATTTGGTGAATAGAAAACTTGGATAAATATTGCTTAATTTGTTGATACAGAAAGCTTGTATGTTGTTACTTGCTACTAATGCAAGAGACTATTGTGAGCAATATAATTCAATTACTTTAATCTTATGTGTTGACTGTTGTTCCATGTTTATGAGTTTTTTCTTTTCCAAAGTTGCAACCACCGCTTACTGCATTTGGTGAGGTTTGACTTGATAGAGCGAAGTGCAAGGGCCGCCCTTAAACTAGGCCCATAATCTTAATTTAGGTATCATCTATATATATAGTCCAAATGGGCCAATGCGGCTTGCCACCATGGAGCACAGTATTCTGGCCCCATCTATTCCTTCCCTCTCTTCCTCCAACAGCAATAGCACATCACCTCCATTTGTTTCCTCGATGCAATAGCAACCTCTCTCTGATTTTTTAGTCTTCGTTCTCTATCTCCGTTCTCTTCCTCCTATGTCTCCATTCTCTTCCTCCTATTCGCTTCGTCGATCTCCTGTGTTTTGGGCCTGAGCAAACCGGCATAGCAGAGTGCTCGCCCTTGGTGGGCTGCTCGCTGAGCCAGAGCCCAGCAGCCGAGCACGGCACCAGATCCCTCCGCTCCAAGATAGAGCCGGCAGCCATGCAGAGCCGCTCGCCTCTTCCTTTCTGTGTTCGTCGGATTTGACTGGTGATTTTTGGAGCCAAGTGCAGCAGCTCGTTCTTACTTGTTTTTTATTGGTCTATGGCTTAGTGCTTGCATCCGTGACCTACTAAAGCAATCAATCATTGATTAATCTTTGTAGTTTTAATTTTCTTCTTGTCATTTGATTTGGTATCTCCGGTTGTGAGTTGAACTCATTTTCGTTGTCTTGTTCTCGGCGTTTGCAGACCAGCGTTCGAGCTTTCTTTCTCTCTGTCGCAGCCAGTGCCGAATTTTTTACTATTTGGCCCTTTTTCGAAAGTTTCTCTCAAATAGACCCCTGGTGGAAAGAATTCCAGAAATGGACCCTTGGCTCGGTGCCAGAGTGAGTGGCGCCGAGCTCGGCGCCACGGTGACTGGCGCCGAGGTCCTGGCCATGGGTAAAAGGCCTGTAAGGGGCTCGGCGCCAGAGTGGATGGCGCCGAGCTTGGCGCCATTCACTCTGGCACCGAGCTACCTGCATTTAACCCTAGCCCAGCCTTCTTCCCCGAGCGTTCTTCCTCTTCTTTCTCCTCGGGTTTTTTTCTCGCCACTTCATCCTACCTCACGAATCGACATATTGGACCTTGAAAACCTTGATTTGATCCGTAGATCTTCGAGAGCAAGGTATACTCGCTCACCTCCTTGTTTTTCTTGCCTAGATTCGGTACATATTAGTCAGATTTTTGAACCTAAGAATCATCATCACTTAGGGTTTCATTGTATCCCTCAATATATGTATTATACAACCGTAGGTTCATTTCAAGGCGTGGAAAATGCTAGCAAACCAAGCCGCATGTAGTTATGTTATGGGTTTATTGTTGTGGATGAAATGAGAAACCCTAGGTTTAGGGTATAATGTTAACTGCTTTTGGTTCTTATAATGAAATTGATTGGATTGTAGTTATGGTTCTCATTGATATTTTGTTGTGATGTTTTTATTTATGTTTGCTAAATTACATCCTATTTGTTAGATGCAAGAAATGTTTCGGGAGGAGTTTTGGCGAAAATGGGGTCGTCCTCGAGAATTATACCCCGACGCGTCTAGCAAAGATGCCCCCGTTCCCCCTGACCTTCCTGTCCCTAACTGTGATTGTGGTTTCCCGGCCCATGTTTTTTAATCGAAACATCCGGACACAGCCGCGCGTTGCTTCTACACATGTAGTCGGTTTAATGTAAGAAATTATTTGTACTATCCTTTTTCTTTATTTGTTTAAGTATGGTACTAATATATTATTGGAATCTCGTTGTGTAGGACCATGAGAGGTGCTTTTTCTTTCAGTGGATCGATGGTGCAGAAAAGTTTGATCCTAGGTACCTCTTTTTCGATGATTGGTTTAGAGGGAGACATCCACGTGAGCACTTCAAGCGGTGGGTTCCACCCCCCTAACCCTCCGGCAATGACGGCTAAGGAGAAGCACCTAGCCACCGTTAGACGACTCGAGGAACCTCCTCTGTGCGATTGCGGAGATCGAGCTGTGATAAACCCTGAGAATACGTTAGAGTTTGTGTGTCCAAACAAGCATGAAGTAAGTGCAAAGTGTATGTGTTAAAATCTTGAGCTATATGTGTTTATGTACTAATGTCTCATTATTTAGGTGTATTCAATGGCGAAGTGTCATTTCAAGGAGTGGTTGTATGGTCCTAAGAACCAATGGCCGGAAGAACCGCGGAGGGTTAAGGAAAAGAAGAAAGAACGGGTAATCTACAAAGCACCTCCTGTCATGTGCGAATGTGGTGCAAAATCCAACTATGGCCTAGTCCCTTCGGAGCTTGGAATAGGTCATTATTGCGGCCATATGATTGAGTATGATGAGGTTCATTATATTTCTGGTAAACATGAAATCGTATTTTGTTTGTTTTCCTAATACATATATGATATAATATTTGTTTTGAACAGAGCACTAGGAAATGCAGTTGGGAATGTTATGATGGTCAAGCTAAGTTCTTGGATGAACTGAAGAAGAGGCAAGTAATTGCACGGAAGATGGGATATGGACCTGACTACATCAACCTATTCGTTAAACATCACAAAGAAAAGATGTGTGAGTTTGCTAGACAGCGCGGTATTTGTAACCCGATCGATGTTGGGCTTAACAAATGGGGATTGGAGAGGCGGACGACGTTAGAGGAGGAGAGGGCAAGGAATGAGGCAAGGGAGGAGACAAGAGTATAGATGCAGGTCTTGGACGAGCATGTTGCTACATTATGTGCCAGTGAGTGCTTGAAAACCTTTTTTCGTTGCCTGGTTTTAAATGTAATATTATCAAGTTGCTAACTGATTGCATTTTATACATCAAGGGATTGGTTGTAGCGGGGAACATGCTGCAGAGGTGGCTCGTGCAAGATATGAGGAGAAGAAGTTAGATGCCCATAGATCACGAGCTGGTCGCACCGTTCAATCACCGATTGTGCTGTGTGATGATGGAGACGAGGATGAGGACGACACTGGCAGACTGAGTGAGCTCATTGCTTTAGCAGAGGTGGGCATACAGGCGCAGGAGGCTAAGGATGACATAGGCAGACTGAGCGAGCTCATCTCTCTAGCAGAGCCGGGCATTCAGGCGCAGGAGGCCGACGACGACACTGGCAGACTGAGCGAGCTCATCGCTCTAGCAGAGGCGGGCTTACAGGCAGAGGAGGATGACGACGTGTTCTTCACTTAGGCCGCAGCGGCCGTAGACGAAGCGGAGGCCGCTTACTACAAGCGACAGGTAGGTGAGAGCAACGTAGTTGAGCCTAGCCGCAGCAACAGGGTTGTAGTAGAGGACTGGTACTCGGATGATGAGTTGCTTACTCAGTACGTTTCAGATTGAGAATTTGGAAGTGCATTTGCCCCTTTGTCTACTATCGGCACTTAGTTATACTATTAATATGTTGTGTAATGTGACATAGTATCGAACTTTTCATTATGTGGTTGTTTTCATTATCAATGGTCTTAATATTCCGCTTAATGATACAGACTTATTTCCATTTGAACACGTGCTGCAAAAAACAGTTAACGACATACGACATTATAGAAATCAACACACGAAACACATTAAATGGCATGTGACTACAGGTACCGAACCTGGGTACATAGTTTTCTTTGACTAAACCTAATATGCCTTAGATAATTAAACCATACCTTCGGTAATTAAACCTAACATGCCTTAGATAATTAAACCTGGGATTCTCCACAAGAAAAACATAAAGTCATCCTAGTAGTGTGGCCACATAGCAAATTGTGTTGCACCTTCTCCATAGTAGCCTCCCATTGTTGGTGGTGGTGGTGGCGGGGGTGATGGGGGAGACCCCTTTTTCTTGTGGTTAGGGCAGGTGCAATATGGATCATTGCAGAGTGCCTCCTGTGAATCGGCACCATTGTTGTTGCCGTCCTATTTGTCGTCCTTGTAACCGCTGCTAACTTCCCTTTCTAGATCGAAGATACGGTCTTGTAGGTAGTAGATGTACTCCGCATGCAGATAAATAGGTCAAGGATCGACCCACCTACTGAACCCACAGTTTTCTTCGGTCAAGGAAGACTACAAAAAGTATGTCGTGTAAGTGATATACAAGACAAACATATTGAAGAAACAAATAGTAAAAGAAATTACCCATGCTCGCGGGCATTTGAAGAAACGACGACCTCCATCTATTCCCTCGGTGAACATCTACACTAGGCAGTCCTCACCATGCATGCATTTTGGCCACTCTTCTTTCCTTTCATCGTATCCTGTCAGTGGTGCCTCTTTGGTGAAATCACTTTTGCTCTCAACTGGGAACCTCTCATAAAGAGCTTCCTCAAAGAAATCGGGACCAAGAGGACCCTCCCACCCCCAGGTAGTTTTCTTCCCCTTTCCTCTTCCTCTGGACGACCCTCCAAACATTGGTACTACAACGAAAGCAAATGCTGAGTAGTGTTCTTCTTCCTTATTGTTTGTGTGAATGAGAGGGAGTGAGTGGTTATTTATAGGTCGAGAGGAGGAATGGAGGCCTGTCAATGTGCCATGTCAGCGATCCGTGTGCCGCTTTACCTCAGCCCTTGGATCAAACAGTCATAAGATGGATGGTGGAGATAGAGTTTAGTTGTGCTTCCTTGCATGTTGTCCTTGCAGCTGAGAGGTCTATATCAATGATGTGATAATTCGATGATGTCTGTGTATCTGAAAAGTCTATGTTTATTCTCTGAAAAGCATAGATTCTCTGAAATGCATAGATTCTTGTACACAGCGTATGTACAAATATTCTTGGATTATAAACATAATAAATTTATAGTTAATCTATGTACTACATTTGTGCCTTTGTACAAGTATAGTATGATTAAAGATTCACGCAAAAAAATTGCAAGATACGGTCTTGTATTAGAAGCATCCACAGTTACAAACAGAGACATCAATATATATTCTAAACATTTAATCATCCAACAAGCATAATGCAACCACAACGAATATCACAACTAACATAATATGTCATGCAAAGTACAAATAGTCCACAATGTCCATACGGTCCTGAATAATTAAAGATAAGTAAATACAATAGTTCATAGTAACATCTACCACGTCCCTCACTGTCTCCTACTCTCGCCCCTACCCTTGTGACCTAGAGCGCTGGTGCCTAGAGTGTAAGGGTCACGGGGACGGCGTCGCCTAGTGCCTAGAGGCGGTGTAGGATGAGTCGATAGAGCGTCATGGAGCTGAGAGGGCCCAAGCTCATCGTGCCTCTTGTCCATGTCATCGTCGCGTTGGCCTCCTCGTCCTCCTCCTCGTCCCCTATAGCTGCTTGACTAGAGGAACCTGTGGCAGAACCGCCTAATTTAGTGCCTCACAGAAGCGCTTGTCTTCCATTAGACACTAAGCACTCGAGGGAGAACACTGAATTACTCGGTTCCGTCGGACACACCCCAGGGGAGAACCCGAAAATCCACATTTTTGCCATCAGGATCACAAATGAGATAATAAAGCTTACATCATTCGTAACCATTTCTTACATCACTTTTAATACAACATCAGAGTATAATATTTATTAATATAACAGCAGAATGAAATCATATTATCAGAGTTATAAACAATTTACTTGAACAGCGGAATAGAAATATGTGACTAGAGTTACAGCGGAAATAAATATCTAAACATGACATGAGGAAGTATTGACATATAGACTACGACAACAGATTATTAAACTTTCATTTATAAAAGCATTTGGTGAGAGTTATAAATAAAAACTACGATCGCAGCGTAAAGGAAATCCTCTCTGAGCCCACCAGGAGGAATCCACACACAAGAGTCAGCTTTAGCCTCCACCTGTCACCTGCAACAGGGGGAATAAAACCCTGAGTACTCAATTGTACTCAGCAAGACTTACCCGATAGGAGAAAAGAAAAGACTCCAAGGATATGCAAGGCTATCTGGTTTGTGGGTTGCATTTGCAGAAAGCATTACTAAGCGTGCGTCCTTATATTTGATTTTTAATAATAGCCGCATTGGTTCATTAACTAACCATTCTATGTAAGCACCTGTGCTACTTTCAAGCAAGTGGTAAGCAATCAGATTTCCTTTGTCCATCTTCCATCTTTCATCTTTCAATTCTTACTACGATGCTAAACCGTAGACAAGCCGTACCGGATAGCCCGGCGATTCGCGAATCAATGCCCCCAGCTGGGTACCCCGAAAACACACGCCCCGCTTGTACCCCAGGCACAAGCAGGACCAACCCATCACTCTCCTGTCCCGGGTGTCCAGGTCCTCGTCCAAACTGGGACTCCAAGCCCCCGCCCCTGAGTCCCGGACTCAGCGCGGTGCAAGGACCTCCTCCACCAAAACAAAACCCTGACAGTCGGTCCGGAAAGAGCCGGATCCGCGACAAGAGAGCAACAAGTCTTCCAAGCGCCCATACACAAGTATGTGCTCGAGATAATAAGTCTGTGACCTGCCTAGAGTCATATGCAACGATCGGTCCTTAACCGACCAGACAGGGAGAAACGGTGCAACCAAGCTATGACCCGCCTCCGCGGCGACACAACTTCTTACACCCACCAATACCCAAACCATATCCCTACCCGGTCACCATTTTCCTTTCCACCATTTTATATATTCCAAGTGATAATCATATAGTAACATTATTTCCTATATCTCGTGAGTGACAGGCAATCACTCGACTTCTACCGGAGTCCTGTAGCATAGCAATCTACACGATCCTGTCATACTAGTAAGACTCATAGGATAAAGATATATATGCAAGGGGTTTCATTCAACTCCTTGAAACTTAATGCACAAATATAATTTAAACTGCAGAAAAGTAGGGGTTATGCACCGGGGCTTGCCTGAAAAAAATATAATCAGAAGTTAGCTTTCCATCATGGCGACATGATCTCCAAAAGCACCATTCCTCCAGCAACTCCCGACGACTCCGTGATCCACCAACGTCCCTATTATGATATGCAATGTAATGCCATGCAAAGATGTAATTTATCAACTGCAATCGTGACTCGTAAAATACGACGTACGCCTCTCGAGTTAACGGGCTAGTTCTAACGCTGGTCTACGTATCCATGTTGTCGAATAAGACGTTATTTCCCAACAACTATTTTAGTTATATAAACCGACGGTGTTTCTATATTTTATTCTATCACTATTCAAAATAAGACATCATTATCTAATTAGCAACTACTTATTCTGGAGCTACCAAAATTACGGTGAGTAACTACTACTGCTAGGAGTCTACTATACAAATTTCAGATTCAGCAATATTACCAATTTACCATACAAATTCCTACAAGTTTACCTTTTTATAATATTAATTATCTCTAATTAATTATATAGCTTCCTAAGAATATAATCAACTATGTGAACAAGTTAGACTAGCAGGTAGATCATTATTTTAAGAGACTAACAAAAGTGGTTTCATCATTTTTGGACACCTACATAATTTTATTTGTATTTTTGCAAGTTAAACTAGAAACCGATATTTGAAAAGCATTTAAATAATGGAAAAACCGGCGGCCCCTAACCGGCCCAATGGCCCAGCACGGTCAGGTCCAGCGGACGCAGGCCAGCGGCCCACGAGCGCGCGCAGCACAGGCCGGCCCAGGCGGGGCAAGCGGCCAATGCGTGTCGGCCCAAGGCCGACCCAGCGGGGCAGTCAACGACGGTGCGGGCGGCCCAGCAAACTGGCCCACGCGGCCAGGAGGCCCGCGCGCGCCAACGTTTCGCAGAAACAACCCTAGCTTTCAGCGAAATCAACCTATAGTCCTTCCACTATTTCTCTCTTTCTCTGACAATTTCACCCAGCCCCCTGACTTCCTCCTAATTTGAGCGCACCCGTCCCCGGCGACCCTAGGCACGACGGCATGGCTCCGGCCGGCACTGCCCCGCTACGCCGGACAGCAAAGCGAGGCGCCAACCAAAGGAATAGGCCGACGAGCACCGCGGGGCCAAAACGAAACCCAAGATGCCGAGTAGAGACCGAACGGTGACTTCTAACGCTCTGACCACGCCGACGGCTACAAGCAATAGTGGCGCAACTGTTCCGGCGTCCTACGTCCTCGGAGATGGAAACGAAAGGATGTGAGAGCAACAGTACCTTACCCCGGACACGGCTACGGTATCGGCTGGAGTGGAAACGACCCGTGCTAGGCTGGCCACGAGCACGGTGAAGGACAGCAGCGCTCCGAGCGTGGCGTGGCCGTGTCAGCTCGTCGCCGGTGGAGATCCTGACCAAGCCGAGATGAGCATACGGATAAGCGGGATAAGGCGAGTTAGAAATCACCTTCAATCGAACCGCTACCTCAGCTCTAGGCCTTACCCCCAAGCCTGCTCTGTAGCAGCGGTGAACAGACCGGCGGCGACGGGAGTGCCAAATTGGCCGGCAAACGTGCACCTCTGGTTCTCCAAGCGGGTTGGGCGTTTAGCTAACTTCGTGACCTAGCTACTGACGTGAAGAATCGACTCGAGACGGACCACACATTGAATTTGAACGGCGCCCGCCGACTGCAGCATAAGGGCATGGCAGGGCACAGGGGACGGCAGTGCGCGACACAGGGCGGGCCTGACTTGCTGTGGCGTGCGAGTGACAAGGCGATGGCGCTACGGGACAGCGGAGACGGCGTCCACTCGACGGGACCACTTGGCCTTGCCTGCGCGCGAGCGGCGGAAATGGACAACCGAGTGCGCGGGAAAGCCATCAACAGCCCGACAAGGCGGTAGCACGACGCGACAGCGGAGCGAGGCAGTTGCCGCGGGGTAAATAGCTCGGTGGTAGCTGGATTGGGTGGCGAGGCGGGAACCACGTCGACCCGAAGGCTTCTACCACGGCACCGGCCAAACGGTGACAGCACACCCACGAGGCAACCCCAGGGCAACAGCAAGGGCGGGCGCGGCACATGCGTGAAGGGCGTCGGAAAACGACAGCGCGACGTGGTAGAGGTGGTGATCACGGACAGACGGCTGATCGGCCGAAACAAGTATCATGCACGCTTTTTAAAGTGACGCCAAAACTACCAAACAGTGTGGTTAAGGTTCGACCAACCTCACTAACTCAAAGTCCACACCACCAACTTGCTAGGGAAACACTCGGCGCGACCAAAGAGCGACAAGGGTAAAAGATACGAGAAAGCCAACATGAGTTCGTCGCACAGCGCGCCGGTTCGCGAACAGGGCACCGAACGTAGCTCTTCGTGCGTTCTAAGAGTTTCGAGCCATTCTAGGGATAACCCCGCTACGTCCAACCATTCTACGAACCAAAACACTTACGATGATACAACCAGCGATATAATAATATAAAGTTAGCGTTTAAGGATTTAGCGAGAATTTAAATGCTAACACGTCATTGTCAATCATTTCTGACTTAGGAAATTATAACTTTTAGTTTTGACCGCATCCCAGAACTATTCAACTAGCTAGTGCGATATAACTTGCCATGAGTGATACTTTAAAACCTAAGTTAAGACTTTTAAAGCCCGGGAAGCTCGTTTCGGTAAAACCTGTTAGGTCAAAATTGTGGCGCTAAACAAGATCGTAACACCGGGGTGTTACAGAACCTAAGGCTCCTCTTCCTGCGGAAGGATCGTACACGTCATGCGTCGTGTTTGTCCTGCAACCACAACGACCAGCCGCACGGCTGAAAGCTCTAGTTTGGTTTTGGTTAATTGATGAAACCCTAAGTGCTAACCTAGTTTATCAAGATGATTATGAGATAGGTAGCACTACTCCAAGTGATGAAGCAATGACGAAGATCATGATAATGGTGATAGCATGGTGATGATCAAATGCTTGAACTTGGAAAAGAAGAAAGAGAAAAACAAAAGGCTCAAGGCAAAGGTATAAAATGTAGGAGCCATTTTGTTTTAGTGATCAAGACACTTAGTGAGTGTGATCACATTTAGGATAGATAGCCGTACTATTAAGAGGAGTGAAACTTGTATAGGAATGCGGTTATCAAAGTGCCACTAGATGCTCTAACTCATTGCATATGCATTTAGAATCTAGTGGAGTGGCTAACATCCTTTGGGAAATGATTGTGAAAATGCTAACACACATACACATGATGGTGTACACTTGGTGGTGATGGCACATTTACAAAGGAGGTGGTGTTTGCAGGAGGTGGTGCACATTTACTTGGTGGGATTCGGCGCTTTCGGGAAAATGGAATGTCTATTTTCTATTGCGCCGGATGCAAATTCTTGTGGTTGGCACATTTGAGCAAGGGTGAAGAAGTTAGAGTTGAAATGGAGTTGGTTGAAATGATGCTGGCGTCGGTCTACTGACCGGACGCTGGGTCACTCAGCGACCGGACGCTGAAAGGTTGCGTCCGGTCGAGCTGTCAGACGACACAGTGGGTAGGATTGAGCACCGGACACTGGTCTGCGTCCGGTCAAGGTGGACCAGACGCGTCCGGTCGAAAAAACATGCCTCGGGGAGCTTACTGGAAACGACCGGACGCTGGGGCTTCAGCGTCCGGTCAATTTTGACCGGAGCATCCGGTCAGCTTCGTAGCCGTTGAAATCTGACGAACAGCGTTTGAAGCTGGTGACACGTGGCGTCCATCGGGCGACCGGACGCTGAGGGCCAGCGTCCGGTCGATATGACCGGAGCGTCCGGTCAGAGCGTGTTTTGCCCAGTGAAGGGGTACAGCGGCTCTTTTTGATGGGGGCTCTATTTATAGCCCCATGGCCGGCTCAAGGGACAACTCTTGCACATTTTCATTGACATAGAAACCTTGTGAGCTTAGCCAAAGTCCTCCCACTCATCTCCATCATTGATCCATCATCATTGTGAGATTGGGAGAGAATCCAAGTGCATTGCTTGAGTGATTGCATCTAGTGGCACTTGGTATTCGTGTTGCGCTGCGGATTTCGCTTGTTTCTCTTGGTGGTTGCCACCACCTAGACGGTTGGAGCAGCGGTGAAGGATCGGCACGAGTTGGTGATTGTTCGTGGCCGCCTTCGGTGATTGTGAGGGGAGTTGTACCTTCCCTGGCGGAGCGCCGAAAGGTAACTCTAGTAAATTGCTCGTGTCATTGAGTTACCTCACTTGTGGGTCGGTTCTTGCGGTGTCCAATCGTGTGGACGAGGTTTGTGAAACACCTCTTAGCCGCCGAACCACCAAGTGTTGGTCGACACAACGGGGACGTAGCGTGTTGGCAAGCACGTGAACCTCGGGAGAAAATCGATTGTCTCTCTTCTTTGTCATTCTCCCGGTGATTGGCTATATATTCATCTTGTGATTGGTTCATCCCCTACACGTCGGTATAATCACTCTACTCACTCATTTACATTCTTGCAAACTAGTTGATGCAAGCTCTTTAGTGTAATTAGAATTGAGAGCTTGCTTTATTATTTACATTCATCTAGTTGAGCTCTTTAGAGTAGCAAGGTTGAGAGCTCTTAGTGAGTAATTACATAGCTAGTTTGTGTGCCTAAGTATTCATTGCAACTAGAATTGTTGGATAGGTGGCTTGCAACCCTTGTAGAGCTAGAGCAAGTTTGCATTACGCTATTTGTCATACTAATCAAATTGCTCTAGTTGATTTGTAGATTTTTAAATAGGCTATTCACCCCCCTCTAGCCATATTACGACCTTTCAACAGCGTAGACGACGTGACAGCCTCTGTTGTACAAAACAATGTTAAGTGAAAGAATACAACGTATTAATGATTTGTTTGAAAGAATATTTGTAATCTTACATCTAGGAAGCCAAGTATGTAGTCATCATTGACTCTAGGCCGAACGCGCTCGATCTCTTCAACTGAGCTTCTCAGTGTATTGCCCTACAACAATGTTTTCAATAATAAGACTTCTGAACATATATCATTTAGTTTTGTTTTCTTTTGTACAAGAATGTAACTTATTACAAGGGTTATACAGCTCGAAGGTTGCAATAACTACAATAGATAACTCCTAACGTCGGTCCAAGAACACCTAATGTATTGTTATGTAACTAAACGTAACAAAATAAGTCGATTGGCTTACCACTCTGTCTAAGATCGGTCCTGCCTCCACCTGCCTTCCTGCACGAGTGGACCGGTCGTATGTTGTGTCCTCATCGTCGGAGGACTCGATGTCGACGTAGTCAGCTTCGGTCCACTGTAGTCTGAGCCTGCACCTTGTCGAACACTGGTACCAAGCTTGGTACCACCTGAACTCACAGTTCGTGTGCGGCTCATTGTTGTCATCCAGGTTGTCGTGCATCTCCTCCCATTCCTCAATGTAGGACTGGTGGTGCCTCTCCTAGTCAAAAATCTTCTTGTTCCTCTGACGATCCAACCTGCACGTATGTCATCGTTACATTAATCCACGTACGTGGCACCATATTATAAGAAATGGACCATCATCATGACTCATTTGAAATATCATAACACTTACTTATGTAAGTCAATGCCAGTCGAGAACAGAGGCATAGGCCAAAGCTGTCTCACTCCAAATTAGCGTGCAACCCTATCTGGCAGGTGGTACTCGATAGCATAGAAGCAGATTAGAGGGCACCTCATCCTATAGAAGTAGTCGTCGGCCCCACATACGGTGCTCAGCTGAAAAAGTAGTGCGTCCTCTCCACCATACGGCTCCCACTCTACCTGCATCATGTTCAAATAAGATGTTAGATGGTATACTAATCCTTTTAATAGGTGCATGGAAAATAAAATTTACTTACACTAGACGCCGTCAGTGAATCTAGCTCGTTCGTGTACTGAATGTACGCCCAGTCTATCCTCGTGTGCGAAACCCTGACCTGGTCCCAAAGGTACGCCCACGTCGGCTGGCGACTTGGAGGCTGACCTTGGAACCACTCACGACGAGCCAGTACCTCTAGACGACCAACTAGAAAACGAGCCCACATCCACAGCTGTAACAGGTACATGCATCCACCAAGTGACGGGTTCGCCGTAGACCGACGACACCCCTCGCACAGCTGCCGGTATAGAAAACACAAGACTGCAGAGCCCCAGCTATACTGACCCACCTGGTCCCAGTTACTGAGGCAGTGGATCCACATCCAGGACACATTGTCACCTGTCGCGTCGGGAAAGAGAACGCAAGCAAAAAGGTGTAGGATCCACGCCCGGCAGTAGTACCCAACCATCTCCTCATCTGCCTCCTCAGGGCACTGTGCGAACTCTGTACATAGCCATGAGATGGGAACTCCAGAAGTGCGAGCCCCTTGCTCGCCAAGCTCACGCCCAAGGAAGGCCTCCACTCGTGCTCTCCATCCCTCTGACCTGCACTACCCGGTGTCTGGGTTCCCATGAATCCTTAGGCCTAGCATCTTCTGATAGTCCTGAAGCGAGACTGTCATCTCCCCAAAAGGTAGGTGGAAGCTGTGAGTCTCCGGCCGCCACCTATATTTAAGACCAAGGAAGATTACTTGTCAAAAAGTCAATCGCATTAACAAATGGCCATGAATGGAGGCAATGATTCACTTTAATACCTATCTACCAACGCAGTTATCGCCGCTGAGTTGAACTTGGGCAACCCACGATGAACCTGAAAGGAGATGACATCCAGGCCAGCTCTTTGCAGGAAAGGAGTGTACCTATCATCGTACCGAATGTCCAAGAACCCACTGTGGGTCCTAGAACGAAGGTGCGGAAGGTCCTGCATCGAATATAACATAGTCACATGTTACTTCACAAACACATGTACAAATAAAACTTATAGATTATTACCTGCCCCAGCGCAACAAGACGTCCTCTGTGGGTCTCCTCGTACGTCGGGTCGAGCAGGTGGAATTGCTCCATCCTACAAAAAAAGTGAATGAATTAGAATTGCAATGTACAATGAAACATGAACTTATAAATGTATAGATAATTGACAAAAATACAAGCATAAATTGAGACATGCATAATTAAATATATGATACGACAAAATATAAAATAATACTATAAACCAATAGTCCTACCTCACTAATCTGTCAATGGCAACTTCGTGAGTTGTGGCCAAGTCTACCGCACTTGCCGCACTCGTACTGCTTGGGATCAGTAACAAATGGAGTTCCTATCCCACGCCTAGTTCTTCCGGGTATCTGATCCATAACCATCCTATGCCTCGTCCTCTGTCTTGATCCACGCTTGTTCCAACGGTAAGCTAGATCCACAATGTACTTCGGCCCATCATAAGGAGGCCACTCTCTAGGGTCCCGGAAAGGCACGAAGCGAGGGCTCCATGTGTTCACAAGCGTGTTGACACTGAACTCGTGAGGTATCCTCCTCTCGATATTATAGTTGCGATGCCTAGCTGCTGCCACCAAATGCGAACATACAAAGTGGTATTGCCTTGGTTTACCACAAGTGCACTTGAAATCTTGGAGGACAACCACATGTATCCTCGACTCTCGGACCTCGCCGTCGGACATTGTACCGCCCCTATGCTCGACCTGATAAGTCCCTGTGGCGTGGTCAAAGCATGCAACCTCATGTGTGCCAGCCCTTTCTCTTGCCTTCTCTAGGTGTGCCTTTGGTTTCGGAGCCCATATCTCTCCATCACTCCTCAACTGCAATGCATGGGTGTGTCTATCGTTGAACCAGGCAACAAGCTTATAGAAGGTGAATTGAACAATTGCATTCACGGGCATACCACATATCCCCAATAACAACTTATTGAATGACTCTGCCATGTTGCTGCACTGAAACTCGTACCTCCAGCCACTGTCGTCATGAGCTCTCGTCCATTTCTCCAAATCCCTCATCAAACCTGTGAGCCATTGTCTACCTTCTGCATTTGATGCGGTTCTGACCTGCTCCAACTTTTCCCTAAAGTACTTGTCCTCAAGCTGTCGAGCAGCCTCCTGCAACAGATCAAAGTTTTTCTTGACACTGTCCTTCCGTAGTAGATTCTCGGCAAGGTGTCGAGTACACCAACGATGGTGCAAAGGTGCATACCCCTCTAACTGCTCTCGCACGGCATTAAGTATGCCCTGATGCCTATCAGATATGATGCCAACCTCCCTGCCAGGGCCAACCACATGTATCCAGACTAGCCTCAAGAACCATCCCCAACTGTCATTGTTCTCCTTCTCAACCAAAGCAAATGCCAAAGGAACCAACTTGTTGTTAGCGTCACAGGATATGGCTATAAGAAGTGTGCCCTGGTATTTGCCAATCAAGAACGTACCATCAATAGAGAAGACGGGACGACAGTGCCTAAAGGCCTTGACACACTGAGGAAAGCACCAGAAGGCACGGAAAAATATCTGCCTCCCATCCTTCCATGCATTAGGTTTTGGGATGTACTCATAATGCATGCCTGGATTCACCGCTTTGATTGCATTGAAAAGAACTGGCAGCTGCTCATACCCATCCTCCCAGTCCCCATATATCATGTTCCACGCTCGCTGCTTAGCCCTCCATGCTTTACCATAAGTTATCACATATCCTCCATACAATGCCTCAACGGTCCTGATAATTGTTCTCACCTTCATGTTGGGTTCTCCCTGCAAAATTCCCATCAACCGCTTGGCAATGAGGGTAGATGTCAACTGCCGATGCCTCAGTGTCAGCTCATGGTCAGCACAATTGTGTGGCCCGACTACTTTTGTGATCTTCCATTTTCCGGTCACCTGTTGCTTCCTTGCACAAACCCTCCATGGGCAGCGTTCCTTGTCACACACAACTGTGTAACGGCGCTCCACATATGAATGCAATACCCTATAAGGCCTCTTTCGTATCACTGCAAAAGCCTGCAACCACCTCTTCAAAGCAGGGAGGTCATTAAACACCCTCCCCTCCTCAATTACCATGTTAGGACCGGCCTCAGGAGCTTCTAGGAGCTCATCATCATGTCCTTCTGCAAACGCCAGATCAAAATGAGCAAGATCACTAAACTCATGAACTCTAGGATCACGGCGGTCGGGAAAGATACGTCTCATCATCTCAACATCACTCTCCGTCAGCTCTCCAATAGGACGATCATCATCAGAATCAAGAGCCCTAGCCATCTCATATGGCTCCGAATCATTCATAATTTCAACATTATTGGAGCCACGAAATCCATCTGAAAAGTGCACTTGCACAGCAACATGGGGCACATCGATATTCTCAGGAATGTCTCCTGCAACGTCATTACAGAAATGAGGAAAGAATAAAAGAAATAGATGTAAGGAACGGGATAAGCTCCCAAAAACCATGCGGTTAAGACACTTACTCGGATGATTCTGTGTCAAAGGGATCTCATAAGGAGGATCTGCCACGAAAACATGAGTATGACAACCATCTCCAAATAACGCATTGGGGGCAGATTGAGCATCAGGAACCGTAGGTGCAATCTGCACATGCAGGTAAGGTTCCGGAATGGGAGGGTCGATGTGTGCCGGATGATCCATTGCTGGGGTAAACCCATGAGGGATTGGATCAACTAACACCCGACGAACAACCACGTCCAAACATTGCAGCTGGCTCTTCATAGCCGATCTCACATAGTTGTCCCACTGATCCGCACAACCAATTGAGATCATTCGCCTGAAGATGTTTGGAGGACAACCTAGGTGCAGTACACCATCAACTGCAATGTCATCATCTCCAAAGCAATGCAGCTCCTCCCGAGCCCTTGCAACCATATCACTAAATGAAGGCCTATCATTGAATAGCATAGGCACGCTTTGCATGTCAAGAAACTCAACATATCCATAACGACCGCTTTCAACCGTGCCTCCATGATATATGGTCACTAGGTTGTCCATCTATTTAAAAAACATAACGAAACACATGTCCTTTAGTCCAAATTAGACGATAGATAGTACCTAACAAGTATTTTCTAACTACAAACTAAGTAATCATGATAATAACTACGTATATATTTATAGTGTACTCACTAAATAGCAAGATCATATGTAGTTAACTACAAATATAACTACATATCTAAGTAGCTATCTAACTATATCTATTTATCAATGTATCTATGTTTCTATCTATCTACATATATATATAACTAAATCAACTAACAAAGTCATCACAATATAACTAGTCAATAACATACACCAACTAAATAGGTACATTGCATATTCATATTTTTTACCTTTCCGGGTCGACAGACGATGGGCGTAGGTCAAGGCGAATATCCGGGACTGCGGTGGCGCGGCCAATGACAGAGGTGGCGCGCGGCGGTCGCGGGGTGGCCGGCGCTCCGCGCTGCGAGACCGGCTCGACGGCCGTGGGAGGTGGGGCGAGGCGAGGGCGGCGGTGGACGTTGGCAAGGCGGGGCGAGGCCGGCGGTGGAGGGGGCAAGGCGGGGCGAGGCCGAGGCCACCGGTGGAGACAAAGGCTAGGACAACGGTGGAGGGTGTGGCGGCTCGGCGCTGCAGCCAACCAACGGCCAACAGCGCGAGGGCACGGCGGCGCGGTGCGGGCTCGGGCGAGGGAGCCGAGGCAGCGGCGCGGCGCGGGCTCGGCCGCTGGAGCAGCAGCGGCTCAGGCAGGCGGAGCTGCAGCGGCTCGGACGGGCCCGGCGTGGCGCGGGCTCGGCGCGGGCGGGCGGCGGTGCGGCGGGCGCGGCACGCGGCGCGGGCAGGCGCACGTGGCGCGGCCTCGGGCGGGCGCGCGTGGGCACGGGCAGGGCGCGGCACGCGGCGCGGGCAGGCGTATGCGGCGGGCGCGGGCGGGCGCGCGGCGCGACGGGCACGGGCGGGCGGGTGGCGCGGCGTGGCGCGCGCGGCGCAGGGCGGGCGTGGGCGGGCGCGGGCGACGTCGGGCACGAGCGGGCGGCCGGACACGGGCGGGCACGGGCGTGGGCGCGGCGGCGCGGCGGGGGCTGGCTAGGGCAAGGAGATGGGGAAGAAGGCCGGCCGAGGGCCGAGGGTAGATATTTAGGCCGAGCTCGGCGCCAGAGTGAATGGCACCAAGCTCGGCGCCAAGATCTACGGCGCCGAGCTTGGCGCCATCCACTCTGGCGCCGAGCCCCTTATAGGTCGTTTGCCCGTGGCCAGGACCTTAGCGCCAGTCACCGTGGCACCGAGCTCGGCGCCACTCACTCTGGCGCCGAGCCAAGGGTCCATTTCTGGAATTCTTTCCGCCAGGGGTCTATTTGAGAGAAACTTTCGAAAAAAGGGCCAAATAGTAAAAAATTCGGCAGCCAGTGCTAGAGCCATAGTGCGTGTGCACTTCCTACCTACTTCCCTACTACTACTATCTACTACTTCTACTTCTATCTTCCCTACTACTTTTGTCTACTACTTCCCTACTACTACTTCTGGTCTCCTGTCTACTACTTCTACTACTTCTATGTTTGGCAGCAGCTGCTCTATTTTTTTGGCAACCAGCAGCTGTCTTTTTTTTTGGCAAACTCTCACCTCCTCTCTCCCCTTTTGCTTGTTTTGCTGTGCAGCTACTCTATACTATACTCTGTACTCCTCCTACTACTTCTACTATAAGCTTTTTTTGCTACTTCTACTACTTCTACTACTTCCCTACTACTACTGTCTACTACTTCTACTTCTGTCTTCCCTACTACCTCTGTCTACTACTTCCCTACTACTACTTCTGGTCTTTTGTCTACTACTTCTACTACTTCTATGTTTGGTAGCAGCTGCTCTATTTTTTGGCAACTAGCAGCTGCCTTTTTTGGCAAACTCTCACCTCCTCTCTCCTCTTTTGCTTGCTTTGCTGTGCAGCTACTCTATACTATACTCTGTACTCTTCCTACTACTTCTACTATAAGCTTTTTTGCTACTTCTACTACTTCTACTACTTCCCTACTACTACTGTCTACTACTTCTACTTCTGCCTTCTATCAACTACTTGTACTTCTACTACTTCTAATTGTAAGATCTGCTAATCAGGTTTAGAAGATATTAAGCATATGTTGTTCATGTGTGATCGAGCAAAGTCAGTATGGTAGCTGTTGCTTTTTTTAGAAAGCAGCACCTGCTTTTTTTTGCCAAATCTCCCATCTCCTCTATTTTTGCCACCTTTCCTATCCTCTTTGTTTAAGAAGCAGCTGCTGCTTTTTTTATACCTTTTCCTCTCTATGTTTGTTAAGCAGCTGTTGCTTTTTTTGTCAAATCTCCCCTCTCCTCTCCTCTCCTTTGTTTTACCGATGATGAAATTGTCTAAGTCCATACATTATATGGAATATGAGCTGATGATCAAGAACTTGTGAGGAACTTGGCATCATTAGCAGTCGCCCCTACATTACCTTCTCCTCTCTTCTCTGTTATGATGCCTTGATGCTCCAAGTTCAAGATCAGATGATGATTGACATGTTTCTGAGTCCTCTACTACTGTTACTTCTCATTTTTTTGATATATTGTTGTTTTATAGGACTACTTTGGTTTATAGACCTTTTTGATTTTTTATACCTTCTCGCATACCTAAAGCATACTTTCTTGCATCTATTAGAACAAAGCATGAAATAATGTCACGGACACCAGACAGTGCTGCCCGATGCCTCGAGCATGATGAGCAGCCAACCTATGAGGAGCAAGCACTAGAGGACCAGCTTACTCAGGAGCAGTGTGATAAGGAGGAAGGGGGAGCAGAAGGAAGAGTAGGAGAGGCTGCTGAAGGCGAAGAAGTTGATGATGATGATGATGAGGACTCAGAAGAGGGATATGTAAGTCTCGAGGATCCTTTCCCACATGAAGCCAGAAGGAGGCTAACAGAGGAAGATTTGGACAAGGATTTTGACCCAAACGAGGAGGTAGGAAAAAAGCCTTAGCTTGTAAATTTTGCTAAAGCTTTGGTTGTGTTACCTCTGCTAACACTTTGACCTGTCGTATATACAGGTCCCTCCTAAAACTCAGAAAAGACGACATCGACGTCCGCGACATCTCGCTGGACAAGACAGAGTAGAGGAAAGGAGAGTAGAGGCAATAGCCATAGAGACGGATCACGATGCCTCTGCTCCACAACCTCAAGACACAACCATGACTACCAAGCCTAAGAGGAAACGAGGGGAAAGAAAAAGAAATCTATATCCAGATAAGGCATGCTATGTGATAACGGAGGTTGGGCCAGCAAGAGAGATCCTTGAGCCGAAGAAATTAAGAGGATGATTCCGTAATGCGATCGGGGCCCTAGTAAAAGATAAATTGAACCCAGCAATCCCTAACTGGAAAGAGGTACCAGAGAATAAAAAGAATGAACTATGGGATAGGCAGCTGAAGCTCAATTTTAGTTTTTCAGAGGGTAAGCACGAACTGGTAAAAAAATGCTTTTAGGATGATGGGAGAGTCATTCCGATGTTAGAGGTCAGAGCTTAACATGAAGTATATCCAAAAGGTGTTAACTCCGTTCAACGAGTTCGGCAAAATAACTCCTAGTCAATGGGACGAGCTCGTGACTCAAAAGACTTCACTGGAGGCATTGGAGCTTAGTGCCCGTAACACCGAGCTGACGAAGAGAAATAAACACCACCATCATCTAAGCCCCGGTGGCTACTATTGTAACGTCTCACCTCTACAAGGCCGGGTCCGCTTACATCTAGCAGCTTTTCTAGGGCATAGACTGCCCTCACAGACCCACACAAGTCTTTTCTGCGCACTTTGTCCTCACTCATGCGCACCCGAGAAGGACTTCTCGGTCGGTCACCCATCCTAAAATTGCTCTAGGCCAAGCACGCTTAACCTCAGCGTTCTTTGGAGATGGGCTTCCGGAAAAGAAGTTACAACTTGTTGGTATGAGTATCCTATTAATTCTGTTAAGCCCTGGGTCAGGATGTTACAACTATGCCAAGGAAGAGCAGTTTAGGAAGATGGACGAAGAGGCCACAGCTGCTAGGAATATCGATGTGACAAATTTGAAGGTACGCTCAAGGAATTGAATATATGCGAGGAGTACAGAATCATCCAGCGGTAATCTTAAGTTTGATAAGCTAGAGACCCAAGAGGCAGTATCAAGGATACTGAAATATGCTGAAGACAAGGAGAATGGCTCATTCAATCCTTCTAGAGAGAGGGACGAGCTTAGCCTTGGCTTGGGAAACAAGGAGCACACAGGCCACACTAGGAGGCTAGGGAAAAGGACGACCTAGAAGCAAGGATTCGAAGAGGATATGCACATGTACAAGAAATATGGCAAAGACCAAGAGACTAATCTTGAGCTCCAAGTGAAGGCTCTAGTTGTGAAGGCGCTGGAGGAGTAAGGACTATCTATGGAGCCACGGATATTAGTGACGCCACCGGGAGAACTGGCATTAGTTGGCAGCCCTGCGAAAGTTCCTAGCAGTCAAGGTTCCACTGCAGCCACAACCCCCGTCGATTGCATACGGGAACCAACTAGTTGCACCTTGGTGTTTCTCAGCGGCTGGCAGAACACTGTGATGGAGGTGGCAATGGGTGTGGCACATCTTTCTGGTGGCTTACACCACAATAATAAGATGCCGCCGGACTACACTAGGGTCGAGGTGCATACCGTGAAGCCCGAGTTTATGCAGTGGAGGATAGACTACGCAACTCCCGAGGGGCTGGTGTTACTAGGAGATATTATGGGGCAGTTCATCCTCTGGCACAAACGGGATATTATATTGACTGCTTCTTCGCTGCCTCCCCCTCTCCCAAATTTGGAGCGAGTTGTTGAGGTCGGGGAGATATTTTCACCGTCTCATGACCACCACATTCTTGAGATGCCACATTCTTCCCCGCCTCCTAGCGAGCATGTGCATGATGAGATGCCACAACCTTCTCTAGCTTGTACCGAGCAAGTGCATGATGAGATGCCATAGTCTTCTCAACAAGCACAGCCGATATATGAACAACGAGTGCCTCCTGAAGAAGGTAATGCACATGAAGATGAGGACGTGCCTGAATAGAAACTTCGAAAGAAGCATCCAATCACCATAAGGTCAGTTTATGTTTCGATGAAAGATGTTTCATCGGTGTCCAAGTGGTATTCCCATGACCAGTTCGAGCCTAAGAACCAAGTTAAAAAAGTCCCATCATGAGGTTCTGAGGAGGCCGTCCTAGCAAACTCCATCAAATTGCAAAGCAGTATCTAAATGTTGATGCCATCAAATGGTCAAAGGATTGCCCGAAAACATATGAAAGAGGCAAGTCCTTCCTACCAAACTGAGACATCCAGCGCCTACCACTTGGAATAAGAAGGTTCCATGATTGGTACTTGCGTGTTCTCTCAGCGAGCATAGACCTTATACAAGCATGCTTCCCCACCGGCACATTTGGAAGCCCAGCTAGGAAAATTGTCTTTGACTTCAATGATATGCAGACATGCTTTTATCTAGGAGCAATGGAGATGAATCTAATTCGCACGTGGTGCCTGTAAGTCCTTGTCCTTCCAATATGATATGAATGTAATCTTTGAATTTTATTGTAACTAACCCACGCCGTAATTTGTAGAATGCAAGTGCACATTGTCAAACAAATGCCAAGTGCGAAAGCCGGGTATATAGACCCTCAAGCTATAGCCTAAACAAATTTTAATTACCCTAAACAGTGGAAACTGGATGCCAAAGAGCTAGCTGCTGCAAAGACTCTTCAGGAGAAAGAGCACATCCGTACGGCAAAACTAAGGGAAGAGTCTCTTAAGGTTGCGGCATATATTGCCCTGACTTTCAAAACTCTCCAACAACACTCTACTATATGGCTACCATACAACTTTGAGTAAGTACAACTCTATACTTAAAGCTTTGATGGATATATTTTATTCGATGCAAAAGAGCTTATCTCGTTCTATGATTAAATCCATGCAGCAACCACTGGATTTGTATAGCCATCGATGTCGGGAGGAGCTTGGCATGGGTCTTTGATTCAATAGATAGGGACCCGGTGACATACAAAGACTTCATATCGATTCTCAAGACGTATACATATCGACAATCCTCATTAGCTTATATGTTTGTATACATACTTATAGTGTTCACTTTTGGATACTAACAAGTTGTATTTGCTAAAATAATTCGAACAGGCATTTAGGTTCTATGTCACTAATCATTGAGGAAGGCATGATCTAGCAAGGAAGGAAAAGCTGGCTATAAAAATACTATGTGCGGTAAGTGTAACTACTTCTTCAGTACTCTATTACATGGCTATCAAAAGCATTACTTAACATTTTCATATGCAAAACACACAGTACCCCAAGCCGAAGCCTAGGAGTGTACATTGTGGATACTATATATGTTCTATGATGAGTAACACCGGTGCCTACAAGAGACACCCCTTAAGGGTAAGTTTGAACCTCTTCACCCATAGTATAAAAACTTCGTATATGGTATGAAATACTAAACCGAAACTTATTCTCTTGCAGTGGAAAGAAGAGAAAGGAATGAAAAGAGACCCATACAAGGATGACCAACTCTTAGAGCTCGTCGGTGACCTTTGCAACTTCATATTGGACTAAATTGTACACGTCAAAGGTGCATACCATAACCGAGAGTCTGACTTAGGTAGAAATCCTCAGTACCAACACATTCGTGAGACTGAAAGGCTAGCTCTAGTACATTGATAATAATGTTTATGGAATTTGTATATTTAATGATGGATTGTATATATTCTTGTTAATTGAACTTGTAATTGTAGTTTATATAATACTCTTGTGCTTGTAGTCTAAGGAGTTCGGAACGCTGGTCGCGGGGCATTTAGCAACGCGAACGAGGTTCGGAACGTTGGTCGCGGGGCGTTCGGCAACGCGAACGCGGTTCGGAACATTGGTCACGGGATGTTCGGCAACGCTAACGCTGGATGGAATACGTGGAAACAAACAGTGTTCTGGTCGAATTTGAATTGTAAGTTTGAATTTTTTTGCGGAAAAACATACTGTAGGGGCGGTTCTAGATTGAACCGCCCCTATAAACAGGTATTATAGAGGCGGCTGGTACTACAGCCGTCCCTACAAATCGATTTGTAGAGGCGGCTCGTGTTACCCGTCGAGCCGCCCCTAGCCGCCCCTACAAATCTATTTATAGGGGCGACTAGTAACACGAGCCTCCCCTACAAATCGATTTGTAGTGGCGGTTTAGAAACCGCCACTACAAATACATGATTTGTAGAGACAGTTGGATAGGAGCGGCTGGCAAAACCGCTCCTACAAAGAGTTATGAGCCGTCCCTAAAAAGTGTTTCTGCAGTAGCACATGCAGAGCCACGTGCCATATGTATATTTGAAAATTTTTAAAACGCAGCCATCGGCCGAAGTTCACGCAACAGATTCAATATTCATTAACGGGCCGGGTTTGCCGCCTGACATACTTGATCCGCAAACCTCATGAGGATAAGCTATCCCACGTTAGTTAGATAGAGGGAGTAGTTACTGTCGGGAGTATAGAAAATGCACCCTCTCTTTATGTATATATATGTATGGAAATTATTTTCTACTTTCAGGGAGTAGTTATTCTTATGTCTATATCTCTAGATTTAGGAAGTATATGACCCGACGAAGTGTATGTAGACATAGAGTATATAATTATACTAGACCATCTAAGGTAGTATGTATGTAAAGTATGTAAGTATACTTAGAGTATACGGTTATACTTGTTTTATATACTACTGTCATAGTATCAAATAACATATTAAAAAATATGGGCTCTTTTGAAAAAAATTTCACATAGTAAAGATTTGAAGTATCTTAATATGAGTATTTCAACATACTCAAACTGATAAATGAGTCTGGACATATACACAACGTGATTTATTGATCATGGGAGTAACTACTTCCGGGAGTATATATATAATATAACTAGAAAAGGAATTATGAGGAATCCAGTTCCACATATATAAGTACTTAGTATATAGATTGGTAAAAAGGGTTCTATGGAATCGAATTCTAAAGAGGAATCTTCTCATTAATATATAATCAAAGATCGTCTGCTATCTGCTACCTCGGTCCGGAAAGGAAGATACAATTCTCTTTTTTTTTCTGGAAGTCAAATAAGGTCTTACTTGGATTTACTATCTGCTAATAATTAGCTGGCTAATAGCTCATATCTAATATTAGCTAGCTGACTATTAACTATATATTATTAGCTAGCTGGAGAGTGTTTGCATGTACAAATAATGAAAAATACGACTAAGATAAATATTAGTTGCTATTATCTCATTTGGTCCAACTAATGAGTTATTATCTAGAGATCTAGCTAATAAATAGCTATTTTATTAGCTACGTTTGTTTGCATCCAAAAGACATAACTATTAGCGGTAGCTATTGTCTATAGGGGTCAAATATGCCTAATTATTTTAAATTTAATCAAATATATATAGAAAAATACGTATTTATGGTACCAAATAAGTACTATTAGATTAATTATACAATAATAATATATTTATAGTATATGTATTTAAAGTTATAAATATTAATAATATTTTTTCTATAATAAATCAAGTTAAACTTATGTTTGTTTCTAGCATTGTATATATCATTTTGGCACGGAACAGCAGTACTAACATACTGGAAAATCATATCCTAAAGATTCGTACAGACTCGGAGCGTGTCATGTCATGTGTAGGATAGCTTGGTTTGGCCGTAGGATCTGTATCAGCTTTGATGATAGTGAGTCATGTTTCATCCGTCATCAAGAACGACCGTATCCATACAAGATACGATTGACGAGGCAGCACCGTACCAGCTCAAGTAGAGTCAAGTGCTGATGACGTCTTCAACAGCTTTTTCCCTTCTCCATCTGTAAGACTGTCACTATTAGTAAAATATCAAATATATTAGGTGTCTGTTTAGTTCCCTTCCATTTTCAAGATTTTCCGTCACATCAAATCTTTGACGCATGCATGAAGCATTAAATATAAATAAAAAATAAAACTAATTACACAGTTTAGACGAAATTTATGAGACGAATCTTTTAAGCCTAATTAGACTATGATTGGACACTAATTGCCAAATAACAACGAAAGTACTACAATACAATTTCGCCAAAAATTTCGCCAACTAAACAAGGCCTAGAGTTTCGTATAAAAAAAACAATTGTCACACTTCGAGAATAAAATGCTTTTTCATATTTGATTAAAATTTTAGAAAAAATATTAACATTTATAATATATATTATTATTAGATCATTTATAAAATATATTTTTCTAATCAATTGATTTGGAGACATAAATGTGAAAACTATTTATTTTGAACTTGGTTAACTTGAACCATTTTAACAGGCACAGATACCTTAAATGTATTTTTAGGGATGGAGGTAATACTTCCTTTATTTTTAAAAAAAATTATAATGAAGCACACTAGTATTTGCAAAAGATTTTGTACTACTTCAGTTACCGTTACATATATTAATGTAATCTTCAAAATTAACACTCTTTTCATATCTCATATATCTGTTTTTTTTTCATTGTTATTCAAGCAAGAGACAATTTTATCATTGTTTGGTTTTTCAAAAAAAACTATAATTATATCTTGTAAATTATTCTTTTACTTGTACTAGCTGTGTATATAAAATTGTTACATAAAAATATCTAAATATTAAGGCACCTGTAATATAGCATCTTCCTAAAATTAATGGGTACAGTATTAGAAAGGCATGTGAATGAACGGCTGTCTCGTGGACGCGGGGATGCATGTCAGCAGCCACCACCGCAACAGCATGCGCCGTATCGTGTGCGGCCAGCACCATTTGTTTACTTCAGAGCTAAGTTTCGATAGTTTTTTTTTATACATACATGGAAATTCCTTTTTATCGAAATTCCTATAGGAGTAGGACATCAAATCCTAGTACTACTCGTTAAGATATTTTTATTTATTAAAACCATCTTCCTATCCAAGGCCGAAAGCCAAAGCCCGTCGTCGGAAAAAGTCCGGGAACTACGAGGACACCGCTACATGCCGACGGAACGCGGTTAGGAGTCCAAAGCCCCCACCAAGAAACCGCCGCCCGGCCCGGCGGCGCGGCATGGGCAGCAGCGACCACCACGGCGGCGGCGCCGGCGCCGGCGCCTGTAACAAGAGGTCCCGAAAAGCCAGCAGCTTTGCGGACGACGATGACGACGACAAGGGCGAGACGAGCCGCCGCCGCAAGATCTGCGAAGGTACCCCTACCTCCGGCGCCCGCCACGACGGAGAGAGCGGCGACGCTTGCGGAGGGCATGCTCAGGCAGCGCCTCACGGCTCCGGCTCCAGCGCCGGCGAGGAGGATTACATGTGCGAGTACGACGACTGCGACGACGGCGACGGCGCTGGCGAGGAGGATTACATCTACGAGTACGACGACGACGGCGCCGAAGGAGAAGGAGCTGAGCAAGCACAGGACGACACCCCTGCGGCGGCGCGCGCCAGGGAGGAGCAGAGGTACGTGGTTCTAACCGAGGAGGACATCCGCTCGCGGCAAGAGGCGGACACGGCCAAGGTCGCCGAGGTGCTGTCGATCCCGCCGGGGTTCGCGGCCGTCCTGCTCCGCCACTTCAAGTGGCGCGTGGGGCGGGTCCAGGAGGAGTGGTTCACGGACGACCGGCGCGTGCGCGGCGCCGTCGGCCTGCCCCCGGAGCTCGTCCCCTCGGCGCGCGGCGCGGGGCCACGCGTTGTCTGCGGCATCTGCTTCGACGAGTACCCGGCCGGGCGGACGGCGTCGGCGGGGTGCGAACACTACTACTGCGACGGGTGCTGGCGCGGGTACGTCCGCGCCGCGGTGGGCGACGGCCCGCGGTGCCTGTCGCTGCGGTGCCCGGACCCGTCCTGCTCGGCGCCCGTCGTCCGGGAGCTCGTGGACGAGGTGCTGTCGGCGGCGGGGGGGAGCGCGGACGACGACGGGGTCCGGTACGCGCGGTTCTGGCTCCGGTCGTACGTGGAGGAGAGCGGGGGGAAGGTGCGGTGGTGCGGCGGCGCCGGGTGCGCCCGCGCCCTGGAGTTCCTCGGCGACGCCGCGGCGGCGGACAAGGACGTGTTCTGCGAGTGCGGGCACGGGGTCTGCTGGGCGTGCGGCGAGGAGGCGCACCGGCCGGTGTCGTGCGGCACGGTGCGCGCGTGGCTGGTGAAGAACAGCTCCGACTCGGCGGAGACGGCCAACTGGGTGGTGGCGCACACCAAGGCGTGCCCCAAGTGCGGGCGGCCCATCGAGAAGAACCAGGGCTGCAACCACATGCGCTGCTCGCCGCCGTGCGGCCACCACTTCTGCTGGCTCTGCCTGCAGCCGGCGGGAGGGGCCAACCACTACGCCTGCAACGACAGCCGCCCGCGGCGCTCCGGCGCCGACGCCGACGACGACATGGCCGCGGCGGCGGCGAGCACCGCCAGCGCCGAGGAGGAGCGGTTGAAGCGGCGGCGCGCCAGGGCGTCGCTGGAGCGGTACCTGTACCACTACGAGCGGTGGGCGTCGAACCGGGCGGCGCTGGAGAGCGTGGCGCGGGACACGGCGGCGCTGGAGCGCGGGGAGCTGGAGCGGATGGCGAGGGCGGCGGACGTCCCGTCCACGGCGCTCGGGTTCGTGTCGGAGGCGTACCGGCAGGTGGCGGACGGGCGGCGCGTCCTGCGGTGGGCGCACGCGTACGGCTACTTCCTGGACCCGGAGCGCGACGCGGCCAAGCGCGCGCTGTTCGACGACCTGCAGAACCAGGCCAACCGCTGGCTCGAGTGCCTCCATGCCGCCGCCGAGCTCGAGAGGAAGGACCTCTTCGGCGACGGCAAGGGCAAGGAGGCGGCCGTTGTTGTTGCGGCCGAGGCGTTCAGGGCGTACAGGCAGAAGGTGGCCAACCTCACCGGAGTGACGCGCAAGTTCTTGGGCAACCTTGTCAGGGCGTTCGAGACCGACCTGCCGGAAGTGGCGGCGGCGGTCAATCCGGCGAAGTAGGTAGCCGTAGGTAGAGGATGTATGTACGGATTCCCTATCTGTGTTCGTGTCGTGTTCCTTTGCATTGATCGCATCGCATCGCATCGCATCCATGTCCATGTAACCGTGTTCCTTGCATATTGATCAGAAGATCATCGCTGAGCAGAGCCGCTAGCGGCCTAGCGGCGACGCGCTCACAGGGTCACCACACGGGACGGGCGCACTTTCCTAGAAGCTTCCCCGTAAGAGTACGCTACGAGATGCACGTGGCACGTAGGTGGGCCCCACAACCCACATGTCCCAACAATTATGCTCCGTTTGGATTCTCTACGCCACAGCGCCGAGACCAAGGGCCTCTCTCCTGTTGCACAAACGTCTCGGAGCATGCAGGTTGGTAGTGATGAAAACGATGGATATTTTCCGACCGTATTTGACACTGAGGTCTTGTTTAGATCACCTTTAAATTCTAAGTTTTTTCACTCTCTTTTCATCACATCAATTTTTAGCCGTTTGTATGGAGTATTAAATGTAGGTAAAAAAAATAACTAATTGCACAGTTTAGTTGGAAATCACGAGATGAATCTTTTGAGCTTAGTTGATCCACGATTGGACAATATTTATCAAATAAGATGAAAGTGCTACTATTCATCAGGTTAATATTTTTTGCAATCTAAACATGGTCCGAATTCGTTTAGAGGAGTTGAGATATGTCCGTATCCGAGTCCGAATATTCAACATCCGATATCGTATCTATATCCGAATACTTAAATCGTATATTTATGATGTCGATATCTAATCGTATCATATTCGATATAGTTGACACTATCTATATTTGAATCCAAATCTGAACAAAAATATAAAAATAAATGTAATATCGGTTATATCCGGGCTATCCGTTTTCGTCGGTCAAAGCAAATCGAAATGGTCACTGGTCGGTGGCTCTGGTGACCGGTGAGTAGTGACCGGTGAGCGGTGACCACTAGAGAGTCCATGCATGCGCATGCCTGCCTAGTCACTGCTGATAGTGATAGGATGTCTCTTTCTTGGCATAAAATAAAATAATGCATATATCATATTTGATTTAGGTAGTTGACACATACTATGTTCGCTTTTTCAATCGTGCACTCCCTCCGCCTCAAATTATACGTCGTTCAAGAAACTTGGAGAGCAAAATTATTTTAAGGTTGATCAAATTTATATAATAAAATAATAATATTTATAATATTAACTAAGTATCATTAGATTCTACATAATTATATTTTCATAATATACTTATTTGATGTTATAAATATTTGTATTTTTCTCTATAATTTTAATTAAACTTGAGATTTACTAACTCTCCAAGATCCTTCAAATGACTTGTAATTTGGAACGGAGGAAGTATT